>NC_037676.1:124197095-124204943 GCF_003255815.1 Theropithecus gelada
CTCTGTTTGTCTGTTACTGGTGTATAAGAATGCTTGTGATTTTTGCACATTCATTTTGTATCCTGAGACTTTGCTGAAGTTGCTTATCAGCTTAAGGAGATTTTGGGCTGAGACGATGGGGTTTTCTAAATATACAATCATGTCATCTGCAAATAGGAACAATTTGACTTCCTCTTTTCCTAATTGAATACCCTTTATTTCTTTCTCCTGCCTGATTGCCCTGGCCAGAACTTCCAACACTATGTTGAATAGGAATGGTGAGAGAGGGCATCCCTGTCTTGTGCCAGTTTTCAAAGGGAATCCTTCCAGTTTTTGCCCATTCAGTATGATATTGGCTGTGGGTTTGTCATAAATAGCTCTTATTTTGAGATATGTCCCATCAATACCTAGTTTATTGAGAGTTTTTAGCATGAAGGCTGTTGAATTTTGCTGAAGGCCTTTTCTGAATCTATTGAGATAATCGTGTGGTTTTTGTCTTTGGTTCTGTTTATATGCTGGATTACGTTTATTGATTTGCGTATGTTGGACCAGCCTTGCATCCCAGGGATGAAGCCAACTTGATCGTGGTGGTTAAGCTTTTTGATGTGCTGCTGGATTTGGTTTGGCAGTATTTTATTGAGGATTTTTGCATTGATGTTCTTCAGGGATATTGGTCTAAAATTTTCTTTTTTTGTTGTTGTGTCTCTGCCAGGCTTTGGTATCAGGGTGATGCTGGCCTCATAAAATTAGTTAGGGAGGATTCCCTGTTTTTCTATTGATTGGAATAGTTTCAAAAGGAATGGTACTAGCTCCTCTTTGTACCTCTGGTAGAATTCGGCTGTGAATCCATCTGGTCCTGGACCTTTTTTGGTTAGTAGACTATTAATTATTGCTTCCATTTCAAAGCCTGTTATTGGTCTATTCAAGGATTCAACTTCTTCCTGGTTTAGTCATGGGAGGGTGTATGTGTCCAGGAATTTATCCATTTCTTCTACGTTTTCTAGTTTATTTGCATAGAGGTGTTTATAGTATTCTCTGATGGTAGTTTGTATTTCTGTGGGATCAGTGGTAATATCCCCTTTACCATTTTTTATTGCATCTATATCTGATTCTTCTCTCTTTTCTTCTTTATTAGTCTTGCTAGTGGTCCATCAATTTTGTTGATCTTTTCAGAAAACCAGCTCCTGGATTCATTGATTTTTTGGAGGGTTTTTTGTGTCTCTATCTCCTTCAGTTCTGCTCTGATCTTAGTTATTTCTTGCCTTCTGCTAGCTTTTGAATGTGTTTGCTCTTGCTTCTCTAGTTCTTTTAATTGTGATGTTAGGGTGTCAATTTTAGATCTTTCCTGCTTTCCCTTGTGGGCATTTTGTGCTATAAATGTCCCTCTACACACTGCTTTAAATATGTCCCAGAGATTCTGGTATGTTGTGTCTTTGTTCTCATTGGTTTCAAAGAACATCTTTATTTCTGCCTTCATTTTGTTACGTACCCAGTAGTCATTCAGGAGCAGGTTTTTCAGTTTCCATATAGTTGAGTGGTTTTGAGTGAGTTTCTTAATCCTGAGTTCTAGTTTTATTGCACTGTGGTATGAGAGACAGTTTGTTATAATTTCTGTTCTTTCACATTTGCTGAGTACTGCTTTACTTCCAACTATGTGGTCAATTTTGGAATAAGTGTGATGTGGTGTGGAGAAAAGTGTATATCCTGTTGATTTGGGGTGGAGAGTTCTGTAGATATCTATTAGGTCTGCTTGGTGCAGAGCTGAGTTCAATTCCTGGATATCCTTGTTAACTTTCTGTTTCATTCATCTGTCTAATGTTGACAGTGGGGTGTTAAAGTCTCCCATTATTATTGTGTGGGAGTCTAAGTCTCTTTGTGGGTCTTTAAGGACTTGCTTTATGAATCTGGGTGCTTATATATTTAAGATAGTTAGCTCTTCTTGTTGAATTGATCCCTTTACTTTTACGTAATGGCCTTCTTTGTCTCTTTTGATCTTTGTTGGTTTAAAGTCTGTTTTATCAGAGACTAGGATTGCAACCCCTGCTTTTTTGTTTGTTTGTTTTCCATTTCCTTGGTAGATCTTCCTCCATCCCTTTATTTTGAGCCTATGTGTGTCTCTGCACATGAGATGGGTCTCCTGAATACAGCACACTTTATCCAATTTGCCAGTCTGTATCTTTTAATTGGAGCATTTAGCCCATTTACATTTAAGGTTAATGTTATTATGTGTGAATTTGATCCTGTCCTTATGATGTTAGCCGGTTATTTTGCTCGTTAGTTGATGCAGTTACTTCCTAGCATCAACGGTCTTTACAATTTGGCATGTTTTTGCAGTGGCTGGTACCGTTTGCTCCTTTCCATGTTTAGTGCTTCCATCAGGAGCTCTTGGAAGGCAGGCCTGGCGGTGACAAAATCTCTCAGCATTTGCTTGTCTGTAAATTTTTATTTATCTTTCACTTATGAAGCTTAGTTTGGCTGGATATGAAATTCTGGGTTGAAAATTCTTTTCTTTATGAATTCTTTAAGAATATTGAATATCGGCCCCCACTCTCTTCTGGCTTATAGAGTTTCTGCTGAGATATCCGCTGTTTGTCTGATGGGCTTCCCTTTGTGGGTAACCCGACCTTTCTCTCTCGCTGCTCATAGTTTTTCCCTCATTTCAACTTTGGTGAATCTGACAATTATGTGTCTTGGAGTTGTTCTTGTTGAGGAGTATCTTTGTGGCATCCTCTGTATTTCTTGAATTTGAATGTTGGCCTACCTTGCTAGGTTGGGGAAGTTCTCCTGGATAATACCCTGAAGAGTGTTTTTCAACTTGGTTCCATTCTCCCCGTCACTTTCAGGTACACCAGTCAGACGTAGATTTGATCTTTTCACATAATCCCATATTTCTTAGAGGCTTTGTTCATTTCTTTTTACTCTTTTTTCTCTAAACTTCTCTTCTTGTTTCATTTCATTCATTTGATCTTCAATCACTGATACCCTTTCTTTCACGTGATTGAATTGGCTAATGAAGCTCATGCATGTGTCACGTAGTTCTCGTGCCATGGTTTTCAGCTCCATCAGGTCATTTAAGGACTTCTCTATGCTATTTATTCTAGTTAGCCATTCGTCTAATCTTTTTTCAAGGTTTTTAGCTTCTTTGTGATGGGTTTGAACATCCTCCTTTAGCTTGGAGAAGTTTGTTATTACTGATTGTCTGAAGACTTCTTCTCTCAACTTGTCAAAGTCATTCTCTGTCCAGCTTTGTTCTGTCGCTGGCGAGGAGCTGTGTTCCTTTGGAGGAGAAGAGCCACTCTGATTTTTAGACTTTTCAGCATTTCTGCTCTGTTTTCTCCGCATCTACCTTATCTACCTTTGGTCTTTGATGATGGTGATGTACTGATGGGGTTTTGGTGTGGATGTCCTTTCTTTTTGTTAGTTTTTCTTCTGACAGTCAGGACCCTCAGCTGCAGGTCTGTTGGAGTTTGCTGGAGGTCCACTCCAGACCCTGTTTGCCTGGGTATCACCAGCAGAGGCTGCAGAACAGCAAATATTGCAGAACGGAAAATGTTGCTGCCTGATCCTTCCTCTGGAAGCTTCATCTCAGAGGGTCACCCAGCTGTATGAGGTGTTGGTTGGCCCCTAGTGGGAGGTGTCTTTCTGGCTACTCGGGGTTCAGGGACCCACTTGAGGAGGCAGTCTGTTCATTCTCAGATCTCAAACTCCATGCTGGGAGAACCACTACTCTTTTTAAAGCTGTCAGACAGGGATATTTAAGTCTGCAGAGGTTTCTGCTGCCTTTTGTTCCGTTATGCCCAGACCCCAGAGGTGGAGTCTACAGAGGCAGGCAGGCCTCCATGAGCTGCAGTGGGCTCCACCCAGTTTGATCTTCCCGGCCGCTTTGTTTACCTACTCAAGCTTCAGCAATGGTGGACACCCCTCCCCCAGCCTCACTGCCGCCTTGCAGTTCCATCTCAGACTGCTGTGCTAGCAGTGAGTTAGGCTCTGTGGGTGTGGGACCCTCTGAGCTAGGCACAGGATATAATCTCCTGGCGTGCCATTTGCTAAGAACATTGGAAAAGTGTAGTATTAGGATGGGAGTGTCCTGATTTTCTAGTTACCGTCTGTCATGGCTTCCCTTGGCTAGGAAAGGGAATTCCCCGACCCCTTGTACTTCCTGGGTGAGACAATGCCCTGCTCTGCTTTGGCTCACACTCCTTGGATTGCACCCACTGTCCAACAAGCCCCAGTGAGATGAACCTGGTACCTCAGTTGGAAATGCAGAAATCACCTGTCTTGTGCATCACTCATGCTGGGAGCTGTAGACTGGAGCTGTTCCTATTCGGCCATCTTGGAACCACTGAGCCTTAAACTTTAAATATAAATTTTCTTGAAGTATAATGTATGTACAGAAAATACACAAATTACAAGTGAACAGCTTCATCAATTTTCAGACAATAAGCGTCATCTATGTTACCAGAATCCAGATCAAGAAATAGGATATTATCACAATCCTAGAAGCGTTCTTTGGTCTCCTACTGGTGACTACCCTTGGTCACCAAGGGTAACCACCATTGTGACTTATAACCTCAGATTATTTTTGCATGTTATTGAACCTTATATGTGATTACATTGGACATATATCCTAGACTGGAATTGTTCAATTACTGGGTATGTGTATATATTAGTTTTCTAATAGTAACAAATTACTACATATTTGGTCAGGCTTAAAACAGCACACATTTATTGTCTCATAGTTGCCTTGGGTCAAGTGTCTGGGCACAGCTTAGATGGGCTCTCTTCTCAGGCTCTCACAAGACTGCAACCAAGATGTCAACTAAGCATCATGTATGTGACATTAGCTCTACTTTTTGTCTTCAAGGCTACTGCAACTTCACAGTAATTCTGACCTTTTTTAGTCTACTTAGCAAATGCTCAGTAGCAGTTTAATGGAGAGCGGTTGAAGGAGATATGGATGTTACCATCATTTTTAATACCTGGGGAATAATGTTCATCTGCCATTTGCCTTTCCACAGAGGAGGAAATTATAAGCATTATATATATATGTGTGTGTGTGTGTATGTGTGTGCATACCTATGTATGCATAGGTATATGTATGTATAAGTTACTACATATGTAGGCTATATGATATAGCCTATTGTTCCTGGGCAAGAAACCTGTACAGCATGTGACTGTACTGAATACTGTAGGCAGTTATAACACAATGATATGTATTGGTATACTGATAATATCTAATTGTATCTAATCATAGAAGAGGTACAGTAAAAATATGATATTATAATCTTACAGGACCACCATCATATATGTAGTTTGGGATTGACTGAAATGTCATTATGTGATGCATGACTGTATATATGAAATAAAATAAGCTTTAAGATATATCTAACTACTCCAATGCCAGGTGCAGTGGCTCACACCTATAATCCCAGCACTTTGGGAGGCTGAGATGGGCAGATCACAAGGTCAGGAGTTCAAGACCAGCCTGACCAACATGGTGAAACCCTGTCTCTACTAATAATACAAAAATTAGCCAGGTGTGGTGGTGGGCACCTGTAATCCCAGCTACTAAGGAGGCTGAGGCAGGAGAATCACTTCAACCTGGGAGGCAGAGGTTGTAGTGAGCCGGGATTGTGCCATTGCACTCTAGCCTGGGTGACAGAGTGAGACTCCAGACGCCATCTGGAAAAAAAAAAAAAAAGAAAGAAAGATATATCTAACTACTCCAGAATATTCTCCCTAAGTTTTTGAGGGTAAGTCATGCACCATGTTCTCCGTACCATATTCCAATTAACCTTCTGTTATTTCTATTCTATAGAAATAACTATCAATTGCTTAGTTTGTTTGGAATTATTTTTTGTTGGAGCATCTCTGCTACAATTCTATATACTCATCTAGGATACTACTAATTTTAGAAGTCTATCAGAATCATATGGCCCAGGCCTTGTGTAGTAAAACGGTTATTGAACCAAAATGAAATTATGGTCATAATTCTAAGTAGTAAAGTTAGGTATCTGAGTTCATCAACAAATCAATACACACATACACCTTGATTGACTTCTATTTGACCTAATTTACTGATACATTTCTGGATCTAATATGGACAAAAATATTAGAAATTTTAACTTTTATTACAAGTCTGGAGAGCATATTTTCTTAGTTGAGGCTAACTTTTAGATTAAAAATACCCAGGCTATAGATAGCAACACTCAGTTATTGCTACTCTATTACCAAAGATTGAAATTATCGTTATCATTTGTGTCTTGAATAGGCCAAAGGCGTCTCTCTTCCTCTTTTCAATCTTTTTTTTTTTTTTTTTTTTTACTTTTTAAATTTTTATTTTATAGTTGAAGAATGAAGGTGTCAAAATGGGAATATCAGTGTCACACAGCTAATAAATGGTGAAGGGAGGAATTTAAAGATGAGCAGTCTAATAAAGAATATGTACTTTTAACAAGGGTAGGCTCAACACAACAGAACCACAAAGGCGCAGGCAAGCCTATTTAGAATGTTCAGCTTTAGTAATTGAGTGTGCCAACTGGATCAACGGGGCCAGATTTTTTTAAGAGATGACTTACAAATCTGTGTTAATTGTGGTAACAGCAATTTTTAAAAAATCATCTTAATGTGTGTAGTGAGTGTTACATCAGTTTTCATTCAGGTAAATTTCAGTAAACCTTTCAGGTCCCCATTTTCTAAGATTACTAGTCACATCCCCACACATGTCATTATCTTTCGGAGATAAAGTGTAGTGAGCTATTTTGAGAAGCCAAAAGTTAGGCTTGAAGTAATGGCATATCTTTCTGTGAACCTGTGTAAGTTAAGAAGTTTCCATGAGCCTCAGTTTATTCATGTGGGAACGCAAATGTATAAATCATTTCGCAGAACAGATAGAATGCGTAAAAATTTCTGTCAAATTACACAACACATTGTAGACAATAAATGAAACATTATGTTAAAAAACTATTTGTGGATACTTCTGAGTTTCTTATCATCAAAAATATACATACATTATTGCAAGTGTTTTCAATGCAAAAAGTAAAATAAAAAAATCTGTAATCTCACCATAAAGCAATAAAGGCCATTATTATTTTTTCATATAATTCTATCTTTTTTTCTATTTCAATATTTATTGGAGTAATAGGTGGCCCTGATAACTAATCAAAACTGTACAGAAAAACTCACTATTAAAAAGCTACAGTTTATTGTCTCCCTCTTCTCCAACCTGTGTTCCATTGTTTAAAATGAAAAACCCTCAAACTCTTAAATATAATTTTACAACTATTTCTTGATCTGTCAATTGCACAAAATTTTTACTTTATTCTCAGTGTGAACAGTAAGAATTTGATTTGCTCATACTTTTAAAATTTTTCTTCTCCAATACTACAATATATATATAAATAGACATTATACATTATATTATATATAGTAATATATATAAATACATTATGATTCATTATAATTTGGTTAAAATTTTTTTAAATTTTTTAAATTTTTTTTATTTTCTTTTTTTTTTAAATTTATTTATTATTATTATACTTTAAGTTGTAGGGTACATGTGCATAACGTGCAGGTTTGTTACATATGTATACTTGTGCCATATTGGTGTGCTGCACCCATCAACTCGTCATTTACATCAGGTATAACTCCCAATGCAATCCCTCCCCCCTCCCCCCTCCCCATGATAGGCCCCGGTGTGTGATGTTCCCCTTCCTGAGTCCAAGTGATCTCATTGTTCAGTTCCCACCTATGAGTGAGAACATGCGGTGTTTGCTTTTCTGTTCTTGTGATAGTTTGCTGAGAATGATGGTTTCCAGCTGCATCCATGTCCCTACAAAGGACACGAACTCATCCTTTTTTATGGCTGCA
>NC_037676.1:124209942-124300741 GCF_003255815.1 Theropithecus gelada
TCTCTGCCAGGCTTTGGTATCAGGATGATGTTGGCCTCATAAAATGAGTTAGGGAGGATTCCCTCTTTTTCTATTGATTGGAATAGTTTCAGAAGGAATGGTACCAACTCCTCCTTGTACCTCTGGTAGAATTCAGCTGTGAATCCATCTGGTCCTGGACTTTTTTTGGTTGGTAGGCTATTAATTATTGCCTCAATTTCAGAGCCTGCTATTGGTCTATTCAGGGATTCAACTTCTTCCTGGTTTAGTCTTGGAAGAGTGTAAGTGTCCAGGAAATTATCCATTTCTTCTAGATTTTCCAGTTTATTTGCGTAGAGGTGTTTATAGTATTCTCTGATGGTAGTTTGTATTTCTGTGGGGTCGGTGGTGATATCCCCTTTATCATTTTTAATTGCGTCGATTTGATTCTTCTCTCTTTTCTTCTTTATTAGTCTTGCTAGTGGTCTGTCAATTTTGTGGATCTTTTCAAAAAACCAACTCCTGGATTCATTGATTTTTTGGAGGGTTTTTTGTGTCTCTATCTCCTTCAGTTCTGCTCTGATCTTAGTTATTTCTTGCCCTCTGCTAGCTTTCAAATGTGTTTGCTCTTGCTTCTCTAGTTCTTTTAATTGCGATGTTAGAGTGTCAATTTTAGATCTTTCCTGCTTTCTCTTGTGGGCATTTAGTGCTATAAATTTCCCTCTACACACTGCTTTAAATGTGTCCCAGAGATTCTGGTATGTTGTATCTTTGTTCTCATTGGTTTCAAAGAACATCTTTATTTCTGCCTTCATTTCGTTATGTACCCAGTAGTCATTCAGGAGCAGGTTGTTCAGTTTCCATGTAGTTGAGCGGTTTTGATTGAGTTTCTTAGTCCTGAGTTCTAGTTTGATTGCACTGTGGTCTGAGAGACAGTTTGTTATAATTTCTGTTGTTGTACATTTGCTGAGGAGTGCTTTACTTCCAATTACGTGGTCAATTTTGGAGTAAGTACGATGTGGTGCTGAGAAGAATGTATATTCTGTTGATTTGGGGTGGAGAGTTCTATAGATGTCTATTAGGTCTGCTTGCTGCAGAGATGAGTTCAATTCCTGGATATCCTTGTTAACTTTCTGTCTCGTTGATCTGTCTAATGTTGACAGTGGAGTGTTGAAGTCTCCCATTATTATTGTATGGGAGTCTAAGTCTCTTTGTAAGTCTCTAAGGACTTGCTTTATGAATCTGGGTGCTCCTGTATTGGGTGCATATATATTTAGGATAATTAGCTCTTCCTGTTGAATTGATCCCTTTACCATTATGTAATGGCCTTCTTTGTCTCTTTTGATCTTTGATGGTTTAAAGTCTGTTTTATCAGAGACTAGTATTGCAACCCCTGCTTTTTTTTGTTCTCCATTTGCTTGGTAAATCTTCCTCCATCCGTTTATTTTGAGCCTATGTATGTCTCTGCGTGTGAGATGGGTCTCCTGAATACAGCAGACTGATGGGTCTGGACTCTTTATCCAGTTTGCCAGTCTGTGTCTTTTCATTGGAGCATTTAGTCCATTTACATTTAAGGTTAAGATTGTTATGTGTGAACTTGATCCTGCCATTATGATATTAACTGGTTATTTTGCTCGTTAGTTGATGCAGTTTCTTCCTATCCTCGATGGTCTTTACATTTTGGCATGTTTTTGCAATGGCTGGTACAGGTTGCTCCTTTCCATGTTTAGTGCTTCCTTCAGGGTCTCTTGTAAGGCAGGCCTAGTAGTGACAAAATCTCTAAGCATTTGCTTATCTGTAAAGGATTTTATTTCTCCTTCACTTATGAAACTTAGTTTGGCTGGATATGAAATTCTGGGTTTAAAATTCTTTTCTTTAAGAATGTTGAATATTGGCCCCCACTCTCTTCTGGCTTGGAGAGTTTCTGCCAAGAGATTTGCTGTTAGTCTGATGGGCTTCCCTTTGTGGGTAACCCGACCTTTCTCTCTGGCTGCCCTTAAGATTTTTTCCTTCATTTCAACTTTGGTGAATCTGGCAATTATGTGTCTTGGAGTTGCTCTTTTCGAGGAGTATCTTTGTGGCGTTCTCTGTATTTCCTGGATTTGAATGTTGGCCTGCCCTACTAGGTTGGGGAAGTTCTCCTGGATGATATCCTGAAGAGTGCTTTCCAACTTGGTTCCATTTTCCCCCTCACTTTCAGGCACCCCAATCAGATGTAGATTTGGTCTTTTTACATAATCCCATACTTCTTGCAGGCTTTGTTCATTTCTTTTTCTTCTTTTTTCTTTTGGTTTCTCTTCTCGCTTCATTTCATTCATTAGATCCTCAATCGCTGATACTCTTTCTTCCAGTTGATCGAGTTGGTTACTGAAGCTTGTGCATTTGTCACGTATTTCTTGTGTCATGGTTTTCATCTCTTTCATTTCGTTTATGACCTTCTCTGCATTAATTACTCTAGCCATCAATTCTTCCACTTTTTTTTCAAGATTTTTAGTTTCTTTGTGCTGGGTATGTAATTCCTCCTTTAGCTCTGAGAAGTTTGATGGACTGAAGCCTTCTTCTCTCATCTCGTCAAAGTCATTCTCCGTCCAGCTTTGATCCATTGCTGGCGATGAGCTGCGCTCCTTTGCCGGGGGAGATGCGCTCTTATTTTTTGAATTTCCAGCTTTTCTGCCCTGCTTTTTCCCCATCTTTGTGGTTTTATCTGCCTCTGGTCTTTGATGATGGTGATGTACTGATGGGGTTTTGGTGTAGGTGTCCTTCCTGTTTGATAGTTTTCCTTCTAACAGTCAGGACCCTCAGCTGTAGGTCTGTTGGAGATTGCTTGAGGTCCACTCCAGACCCTGTTTGCCTGGGTATCAGCAGCAGAGGCTGCAGAAGATAGAATATTTCTGAACAGCGAGTGTACCTGTCTGATTCTTGCTTTGGAAGCTTCCTCTCAGGGGTGTACTCCACCCTGTGAGGTGTGGGGTGTCAGACTGCCCCTAGTTGGGGATGTCTCCCAGTTAGGCTACTCAGGGGTCAGGGACCCACTTGAGCAGGGAGTCTGTCCCTTCTCAGATCTCAACCTCCGTGTTGGGAGATCCACTGCTCTCTTCAAAGCTGTCAGACAGAGTCGTTTGTGTCTGCAGAGGTTTCTGCTGCGTTTGTTATTGTTTACTGTGCCCTGTCCCCAGAGGTGGAGTCTACAGAGACAGGCAGGTTTCCTTGAGCTGCTGTGAGCTCCACCCAGTTGGAGCTTCCCAGCAGCTTTGTTTACCTACTTAAGCCTCAGCAATGGCGGGCGCCCCTCCCCCAGCCTCGCTGCTGCCTTGCCGGTAGATCACAGACTGCTGTGCTAGCAATGAGGGAGGCTCTGTGGGTGTGGGACCCTCCTGGCCAGGTGTGGGATATGATCTCCTGGTGTGCCTGTTTGCTTAAAGCGCAGTATTGGGGTGGGAGTTACCCGATTTTCCAGGTGTTGTGTGTCTCAGTTCCCCTGGCTAGGAAAAGGGATTCCCTTCCCCCTTGCGCTTTCCAGGTGAGGCAATGCCTCGCCCTGCTTCACCTCTCGCCGGTCGGGCAGCAGCAGCTGACCAGCACCGATCGTCCGGCACTCCCCAGTGAGATGAACCCAGTACCTCAGTTGAAAACGCAGAAATCACTGGTCTTCTGTGTCGCTCGCGCTGGGAGTTGGAGACTGGAGCTGTTCCTATTCGGCCATCTTGCTCTGCCCCCCGCTCTTTTCAATCTTGCAGACTGTGACCATTTCACTTATAAGTAATACATTTTCCATAAATGTCAGTACTAGCAAACATAAATACAAAATGGCAAATATATAAAATATTTTATGAAGATAGAACATGTTATAATAATCAAAATATACTAGGAAATTTATCCGTGATATGATTATTTAGCAATGCCACAGATTTTCAATATAGGCTATATATATATATAAACCACATACATAGCATATTTCCTCATCAATAATAGAGCCTTTTCTCTAATAGGATTTGCAGGAACAGCATATTTAAATATTTTTCCTTTTCAGAAAAATAATTTCCTATCATTCTACATCTTAAAACTCTGCATTTCATCTCTTGTGTTTTTAAACATACTTCACAGCTTTGTCTTTTACACTTTAAGAAAGAAGTCATTTATCTATAATTATTCACTAACAGTTACAATAATCATCTAAACTATTACAGATCTCCACTTAAAATTCAGGAATGAAAGAGCTGGGATTCAAACACATGTCTATTTTACACTTCAACCTCTTCTTCTACTCTACAAGCTACATCATGGCAATAGCAAGTTATTAAGCTAACTATAAATTAAGATCCCAAATTTTTCAAAATTTTAAACCACATACTTACACACTGCACATCCACTAAAGACTTTTTTTTTTTCTTTTTTTTGAGACGGAGTCTCACTTTGTCGCCCAGGCTGGAGTGCAGTGGCACGATCTCGGCTCACTACAAACTCTGCTTCCTGGGTTTACGCCATTTTCCTGCCTCAGCCTCAGAGTAGCTGGGACTACAGGCGTGCACCACCATGCCTGGCTAATTTTTTGTATTTTTAGTAGAGACGGTGTTTCACCGTGTTAGCCAGGATGGTCTCGATCTCCTGACCTTGTGATCCGCCTGCCTTGGCCTTCAAAAGTGCTGGGATTACAGGCATGAGCCACCGCGCCCGGCCTGCCAAAGAATTTCAACTTGATAAGTTGTCATATATTACCATTCATATGTTTATATGCTCTAATTTCAATTTAAAAATTTTTAATTGCAATTTTCCACCTAATAAACAGACTTTCAGATACTAAAAGCTGCTACTAATTTAGAACTATATTACTAGGAGCAAGGACATCAGTCTGAAAGTGTACATCATCCCTTGAAATGAAACATACAAAAAGATATCTATATCAACTTTCATCCTTTGAAATGAAACAAACGAAAAGATGTCTATGTCAAAATTCCTTGGTCTTCACTGTTGTTGTTGTTGTTGCTCCAGATAGAAGATGGATCTTATAGTTTCAAATACATGTGGGAGGTGGGATCACTGACTGCAGAGAGGGAGGCAGTAATGGTAGAGAAAGAAATTCTTTACCCCCCAGCAGTTGGCGTTCTGTCAATCCAGACTGAGGCTAGTTCAATAATTGTTCTCCCACCATGATAATCCCCCCACAGGAATAGATGGAACTGTGGTTTGTTCCATAAACTTAAAACCTTGAGAATTTTTATTTTAAAATTATACTGATTTGTATAAGATTTATAAAATGAATTACCATTTTAAAAATTATTTATATAAGATTTATTACGCAGCTTGTGATTGAGGGCTGTTGAGGAGGAGCTTCAACTGTTTCTCTCGAAACTCAGCTCAACTTCCCATTGCTTATTTTTGAAAATGCCCTATGGACACTTCAGTCATCAAATAGTTATTGAAACCCCATGTAAAATAACCAGAACATTTGTATTTACTTTCCCAGTGGATTATGTAAGGTTTCCAAAATAATGCAAAATATACTTGGCTAGCTTGTTTTGTACTTTGTGAACTTCACATTAAAACAAACCAACAAAAACCAACAGTTTTAACAATGTATGAACCTAGCACACAGATGGCTTTGTCAATTAGGTCACTGATATGAAAGAGCGACAGAACCAAAGTCCAAAGAATGGATCTTTAAAAACAAACAAACAAGATGACCATCCAGCAAGCAGTAGGATTATAGTCAGAAAAGTGCTTGTTAAACAAGAGTGTAAATGAGTAAGGCCTGTGCTTGGGGTCAGATGGACTAGGGTTTCAATACTCCTCTACCTTTTACTAGCCATGGGTCCTCTGACAAATTATTTTCACTTGCCAACTCCCACTATTTATATCTTTTCTAAGTATAAAACAGGAAGTAATGGAATTATAATGGCATTTTTCATTCATTTACTTTCCACATGTGTTGAGTGCCTATTCTGTGCTACATACTCTTCTGGAACTACAATGTTGGTTAGGAACTACAATGGGAAATACAATGTTAAAAACAGACAAGAGTCTCTGCCCTTATGGAACTTACCTTTTAGTGGGAATGAAGACAAAGATAAACGTAATAATTAAGTAAATGCATAATATACTCAAAGGTGAAAAGAGTAGGTCTGAAAGATGGGGTAAGGTACACTAGGGAAAGTTGTTGTTTTAAGTAGTGTGATTAGAAAGAGCCTCACTGTTATAGCAACATTTGAGCAACTGTAATGAATGATGAGGGAGTGAATACCCCGTACTCAGGAGAAGAATTTCAGAGGGAGTGAATGTGGATCCACATGTTTGCTCACAATGCTACTGTGCCCCAAAATAAGAGCAGTTTGCTCCAAATGCAATTTCCCATTAGGATCGATGGGATGGTAAGGCTCAATGAAACTTGATTCAAGGTTATTTTTCTAACAGGGTAGGGAGTCAGAGATCTACCTATTTGCATTAGTATGTTAGAATTAGAAAGACAATCACATGTGGCCAATATCCATTATATGTATCATAGCAGAGAAACAATTCAGAAATACTCTTTTGGAAATGCAAAAATAGGATTTTAAATCCTTAGGTTGGCAATTTCTCTGAAGGATGAATTAGTCATGAGAACAGGAAGAGAAAGAAATCTTAGTAATATTATGAATGAGTGTTTAAAATTAGAATCACTAAAACTGGGCTCTGCTGGTTCTTTTTCCAGGTTTTCTCCTTCACATACAATTTGTTTTTGATTCTCCAGAAAAATCCGTGCTAAGAAAGACCCCATTCTAGAAAGTCTAGTTTATTACTATTAAGTTGAATATTGAACTGACTTTTTTTGTATTTAGGAAAGGCTTAGGAAATGCCCCTTGTCTTACTTATGAGTGCCAATAAACTTATTTGGCTATTTTCTCCCAATTACTTAATGAGAACTTGCTATGAATCATTTTGTAAGACAAATCATTCTCGTTTTCTGAATGCTTCGATGCTTATATATTAGATTTTTTCAGTATGGGGAACACCTGTTTCTTCAGTAGGAAGGACAATTCAATGCTATTGGAAAAGAAAGCTAGTCACTTTCTTCTCTTCACTCTGTCCTGCCCAGGCTCACTCTTTGGTGGCCCTGAGAGGAAATAAATTGAAGCAGCCATTAGAATGCAGCGCACCCACTGCCATAAGTGAGTGCTGGTTGGCCTGCTGGTTAATTGTTTCAAAATTCTCACAGTTTACTCTGGTGAGTGGAGAGGACATATCGGCAGCTCAGGTGGAACAGCTCATGTTCACCATGTCCCTGGGAACACAGAAGGGAAAGCTCCTCCATGTCTTGTTCCACATGGATCCAAGCGTATGTGGGTTTTGCTCCCTGCTTCTCCAAGGCATCCTCTTCCACCTGCTGACAGTGATTCATTTTCCCTCCAAAGAATAACTACTTGATCCTGTTCTTCTCCATCTCATCAAACTCACTGTCCCTGTGCAATCTGAAAGATGTTCTACTTGTGTGTGCAGACATAACAGAAGCAAATATAGAGGCCATGTTCAATATTGTACTGGGCCATTTGTTGGCCCACTCAAATAACTCTCTGTGAATTTAAACTTAGGACTTACATCTGGCCACTTATAACAGTGGATGCATCATATGTAGTCTGTCAGCCCAGTAACCTCAGGTTTGTGTGAGTCATAATCCAGATTGGTGGGTGAATACCACCTCTACCCATCCACTTTTAGTCTTACATAAGCCACCACGGAAAAGTCATGTTCCATCCTCTGGGCTGATCCTGCAAAATACTACTTCAGTTTTTGCTTATTTATAATTCCAGGTTGTAAGAATTATGTATAAATGTTAGTCTTACATCTGAAAGCTATGTTTAGAAGATTTTGTCAGTACTTGGTCCAGTCAGGGCAATGATATAGTATGGTAATGCCTTAATTTCACCTGCCAGTAACAGTGAATTTTAGGGAAATTTGGGAGAATTATGGCTGTGGGTTTCAGAAAGCACAAACTTCAAACTCTCATATATAAGGAAAAGCTACCTAAGGAATTTAGTAAATATTCTACTTAGAGTTCATCAGAATATGTTGTATAACAATAAGTCCAATTGGCAATCATTTTGAGTAGCCATTGTGTGCCAGACACTGTACAGAGTATTGTGGAAGGCACAGAGGTGACTATCCATGTATGGCCTGCAATCTTATAGTGAGCAAATCACTTTCTTTAAGTGCTTTCTTTGCTTGGATACAGAGATGCTTTCTTATTGGTTTTCTCCTACAACGTTGTCTGCATGGCTTGCTTCACTTTTTGTTTATTTGTTTTTGCTGGTTCCTCCATGGATTTTTCTAGGGCTCCATCCTTGAATCCCTTTTCTATCTGCACACCCTTCCTTGGTGACCACACTCTAATAGCATGGTTATTACTGCTATTTCTATGTTGAGGACTCCAAATTTGTATCGGAAGTCTCAGCTTATTTGCTGAGCTCAAGACTCATATATCAAACTGTCTATACAACATAACATAATAGAAGTATTAAAATTTGCATGTCCACAAAAGATTTCCATATCCCCCAGCATCCAACATAGCTGTCTCCAACTCTGTATTTGAAACCCCAATGCCCCAGTTGCTCAGGCCAATGCTTGATTTTGTGTGTGTGTGTCTGTGTGTGTGTGTTTATGTGTGTTTATGAAATTCACATCTATCCCATTAGTTTATCCCAACAACTTGATATAGTTTGTATATTTGTCTCTGCCTAAACCTCATGTTCAATTGTAATCCCCAATGCTGGAGGCAGGGCCTGGTGGGAGGTGTTTGGGTCATGGTGAATCCCTCATGGCTTGGTGATGTCTTCACAATGGTGAGTTCTTGAGAGATCTGGTCATTTAAAAGTGTATGGCACTGCATTCCCACTCTCTTTTTCCCTCTCTCTTTCTCTCCCTCTCTCTCTCTCGCTCACATTTGCCCCTGCTTTCACTATGTGATGTGACTGCTCTCCCTTCATCTTCTGCCAGGATTGTAAGCTTCTTCAGGCCACCCTAGAAGCTTAGCAGATGCCAGCATTATGCTTCCTGTATAGTCTGCAGAACTGTGAGCCAATTAAACCTCCTTTCTGGTAAATTATCCAGTCTCAGGTATTTCTTTATAGCAATGCAAGAATGGCCCAATACATAGCTCTACCTTCAACATACAACCAAGATTCAACCAGCTCTTGTCACCTCTACTTCTACCACCATAGCTCAAGCCACTCAACTATTTCACCTGAATGGCTCTAACATCTCCAGCATAGTACCAGAGTCAATTTCTTGAAAGCAAGACAGATCATGTCACTTCTCAGATTAACTCCATTCGATGACTTATTATTCTAGATAGGGCAAAGTTTTTATAATAACAATCAAGATCCCACATAGCTTAACTCTCTTACATCTCAACTCTCATCTCCTATATCCCCTTTTCATCCCTCCCCACCCTACTTCTCACTTTATTCTGGTCTCCTTATTGGCTTGCAAATATGTCTCAAGATCTTGATACTCAACACTTCCCCCAAATTTAAATGATCAAATGTCATTTATGAAAAAACCATTCTCTTATTAATCTGACTTAAAATGGCTTTTTAAATCCTTGACACCTGTAACCCCTTTTCATTGTTTTTTTTTTTTTTCTAAAACAACTTATCATTATGTGACATATGGATTTATTTGTTTACATATAAGATTCACCCTGAGAAAGTTAACCTTATTATCTCTTTGTTTCCTTATCTCTAATTTAGCATAGATGATTAAGGTAGGGATTAAAAGTTATCATATTTATAAAGTGTTTAGGATAGCTCCTGAAACATGGTAAGCACTTAGTATATATTAATATTTGTTAGCTCTTATTCATAGTTGTTAATTGACTAATAAAGTGCCTGTCATATGATACTTACTCAAAAATGAAATAATTATTCTCTCAATAATATTTTATTGCATGCTTTCCACCTTCCAGAATCATTTCTAGGCCTTGGGAATACAGATTTTAATAGTAGTTTTTTCCATCAAGAAAAACATTTTCTAGTGGAGAAAACAGACACATAAATCATGAATTTTAATACAGTGTAAAAAAGTATGTAATAGAGTATATAAATATACAAATACTACATAATTATTTTTATATACTTAGTGTAAATTAAACTTTTGTGTATAAATAGGTTAGAGCCTTGGTATCAACTGACAACTTCATGCAACTTAGGAGCTAGATTAGATTTTCCCGAAACTTTGATTAACATGTCTGAAAGAAGCCAATAGTCTTTTCTTCAGAGATCTGGCTTCTTTGTTTGCTGTCCTCATTCACCCAAATCCTTTCAAAAATTACAACTGGACTTTCACAGATTTCAAAAGAAAAAATGTGCAAAATCTACTGGAAATTAGAAGGGTGGATTATATCAAATAATATAAAATTTTAGACCAGATATTTCTGTTCTTTTGAGCCATTTTTAGCCACTGAGACTCCTATCTGAGCCATCCCCTATTCTGGCAGGGACAGCTCAGAACCTTCCATGATTACTCGGTATTTTCTTTCCTCTTTTTGCTCTTCAACCGCCTTCTATACTGCCCTATTGACTTCAAAGACAACTTTTTCTATTTTGCAGAACAACTTATCTTTTTCTTACATCTAATTCACCAAATTAGTTAAACACATCAAGATATTCACAGCAAAAGGATCTGCTATTTATAGTATTAAAATTCCTAAGAAGATAACTGTGTTCACAGGAGTGAATTTTACTGCTACTGGTACTACTAAATAGTAGTGAATAGATTTGTGAATCTATTTATGTAAATAATGCTTATTGTCTCTTTAATGACACTAGAATGATAGTTTGCCCCCAGATAAGGTTTTAGGAAGATATATACTTATTTTTTCAACTAACTTATACAGTCTTACAACAAAGAAGTAAAAACAAAGCCCTAGTCCTGAATCTGTTCACTTCTTTCAGCTCATCCTAAATATAGACTATCACACAAAAAAACTACAAATACTTGTTTTGATCCTCAGCATCACTCATTGACCTTATTTTTCTTCATTTTCTATTTGCACTTGTACATATACATTTGATTTTATCTTTGTGATGTGTTGTCCACCAGGAAGAATTTTTAAAACACCCTTGAAGTTTAGTCCAAACAGTATTAAAAATGTGAATAGTGCCAGGAGTAATAATTTGATTAAGAAAATATTCAGGAAACACAAAATAGAGCAGAAAGAGAGGGATATAGACTAAAAGTAGGTTATTCATTTTCCTCTGTTTTTGTATGTAAGAAGAATAAGTGTTTTCCTGGAGTGACAGTCAATAGAAGAAAAACCTTTTGGAATTATGCCATTAATCTCTTTTCATGATCTACTCACCACTTTGGTCTGTTCGTATGCACATGTGCATGCATTCTCGCTTTTGAACCAACTGGGCTTAGCAACTAAAGGAAAAGAGGGAAGCAGTAATACAGCCTGGAAAGGGGCAGAGAAAGCTTTACAGAGTTGAGAATAATTGAATTAGATTCTAAAGGATGATGCCTCTACTTGGATAAAAATGGGGAAGGAAAATCAAGGTGAAAGAAATAGAGATTGCAAAGGCACAAAGGGTAAAATCCCTAGGCTTGCTTTGAAAAGTGATGTAGTTGAGCCCTAAATTATGGCTTTTAGCTTTGCAGAGATGAGAAGAATAACTTTCTATCTTAATTTGGATTCCACCAGAAAAAAAGCCTGAAGCAAGGATGAAAATACATGTAGTTTACTGAGTGTGTGATACTAGGAAACACATTTAAGGGAATAGGGGAAAAGGTAGGGAAGGGAAAGAAGCTACAAAAAGGTAAATTGTGTAGCCATTTATCACTGTGGGCAGCTGGACCTCAATTCTATTAGGACATTCCAGAAGACTGCATGGAATATACATTCTGGAAGACTGCATGGATTCTACCAAGGGCTGAGAAAACCAGGCATTTATCAACTAGTTGCCCTTTCATAATTGGATACAAGCACTAGTTCTGGCACTTCTGGCTTGTTTTGTGCATGGGTCAAGTATTTTGTAGCAGTGAAAACATGTCGTTGGTCAGAGTTGCAAGTGTTTGCCATAAGCAGCTTTCTCAATGTAGAAGGAAATTTGAGGTGGGGTCCCAAAAGTTTCCACCAAACCTTCTCTCTGACTACCTTGATGCTATTCTCCTACCCATTCAACCCTCTCCCTCCTCATGCTAGACCTCTATGTTACTTAGAAATGCCTCCAGGAGGACTCCGCACTGTAAACAGAGATTCAGAGATGCTTCCCTCTGCTCCTTAAACTTATTGGTTTCTTTCAGGAGGAAATGAAGAAAATACGTCCCATAAATTCTAAATCCCCAGCTCACATACTATTTTGATTTGAAGCCCTCCTATGGGACCCATTCATAGACCTGGTGGGTGTCAAAGTCATAAAATAGCCATTGAATTAAAAACAAGTAGAACAAGCTCATCCTTAATAGAAGACCCAGAGACTGAGAGCTTCCTTTCAATGAGGTTTTTGATCATCTCCTTTGAAACAACCTTGCTTGAAACATAGCAGCTCATCTGTGTGGCCTAATCAAAGAATAAAGTACTTTATACTATTTTTAGAGTTTAAAAAAGTGAAATGAGAGTTCACTTTAACTTTCAAACTCTTGTTTCCCCTTCATAGTGAAATCGGGGTTGGAAGATCAAGAATCCCTGATATTCCTTGAACTGGTATTGAATAACATTGTGCTCAAGGAATTTTCTGGTTCATGGTCAGTTCAGATGATCATTTCTAGTGCATTCCAAGCTGACACTTTGTTACTGAAATAGATGATATTTAGAGTTCTGAGTTTGAGCCACAAGTTGACATTAAAATTGCATTACCTTTCTGAGTGTCAAGTTCTTTACCTATAAATGGGAATAAAGGTAACTACCTCAAAAAATAATTGAAAACACTAAAGTATTTTATGTGTATGTAAAGATATATACAGATAAAGCAAATATTAGATCTAATATATAGTCTATACATTATTATCTATAAATCTGTGTGAATCAGCTCCAAGGCTAAAACTAACTTTGTTGACCATAACTAAGTAATTGAATCTCACTAAGCACAGTTACCAAATCTGTAAAATGAATGGGATTAGGTCAATAGTTTTCAACTGGAGTAATTGGACTTTCGTCATTGTCTGAGACATTCTTCGTGGCCACAACTGAAAGGGGTGTGCTATTGGCATTGAATGTGAAGAGGCCAGAGATGCTGCTAAACATCTTACAATAAGGAGGATAGTTCCCCATAACAACAACAAACTGGGTCAAAATGCCATAGTGCAATGGTTAAGAAACTCTGGATCACTAGAAATATTTATTAGCACTAAGATATTTTTTATTCCCTAAAATGTTATTGCTTCCGTAAATTATAAATATTTGTTAAATACCAACAATTTCCCATTGTAGTTGAAGGAAATGTCAAATCTTGGTCATGACCTACAAAGCTCTGGCCATCTGGCCCTGGCCTGCTTCTTCACCAGTCTCATCTCATGCACCTTTCATCTGTTATTCTCTCTAGTCTGGCTATACCAGCTTCCATCACGATCCTTGCATTTCCTTCCTTAGGATTTGGATATTCACTTTACTGTCCTAGAAATCTCCTCCAGATCTCTGCTTGTCTTTCTCATTTTATTCACATCTGTGCTCAGATTTCACTTCATCAGACAAATGCTCCCTAATCACCTGATTTTCAGTGCTTCCACTCTTCATCTTTACATAGTTAGACTCCCTTATGTTTTGACCACTGCATTTTCTTCACAGATTGATCCTAGTGCCTAGGTACAGAAAAGCTGCTCAGTAAACACATGTCAAATGAATAAATGATTTGGGGCCCCATGTCAGGCATTTTAAATAGAAATAAAATTCAGCAAAAAAGGCTTATAAAAATTATAGCCTGTATATATATACACACATTATAGATTTCTTTATGGATACAAATAGCAGTTCTTTTTACATAATTGTCTGCAAGGATAAAGTTCTCATTAGGGAGATAAAAATTAACAGGAAAAGGCTCGAGGTATTTATTTTGGAGACTAGTGACTGACAAAATAATACTTTTTGTGTGTTTGTCTTTTTTTTTTTTTTGGTTTGATTAGGTCTGTCTCAGACAGAAATCTCTTTCTCTCTCTGACACAGCTTGAGAGGTGCACCCTGACTCCTAATGAGGACAGCACAAGGTATTAGCTCTGTTTGTGTTCAAGTTTTTGTCCCTAAGGCAAGGATTTGACAACATCAATTAATTTAACAATTTTTGGAATCAGTATGATTCATTTGGTTCTTTCTTTTATTTGGCTTGTTTTATTTACATGAACATAATAATTGCTGTTGATTCATATATGAAGAACTTCTTAGTGTGTGGTAAATAAAATAGTCCTAAATTACACTAAGACTAGAAAAGAAATCTTTATTTGAAAAAATTTTAATATCCTCTGTGCTATAAGTTTGGCTTTTGTGTGCCAGAAATATCTAAATGTGTTTATTAGCCTACCTGTAGATATCAAGAACTGATAATAATCCAGCTTACTTCTCCAAATTTAACCTGATCTACCACAAACTGTAGGAATAACCTTTTTTACTCTGAGATTTCTTAGCTTGTCTATATTTCTGACTTGCTAGGAGATGTTTTTCAGCTTCCTGCAAGGCTTATTCCGTAGTCATAAACCAGATACCAAGCCTGTTATTAAGGAGGACTTTTTAGGCATCAATTATTTTTTCTAATTATTTATAATACCTAAAATTACTGAAATAAACACGTTTCTTCTGCACATAGAAAATTATATAAAAATAAAAAAAATCAAGAGAATGAGAAAACAAGTCACAGACTAGGAGAAAATATTTGCAAAAGCTATATCTGATAAAGGACTGTTATTCAAACTGTACAAACAAATCTTAAACTCAACAATAAAAAAAAATGAAAACCCCAGTCAAAAAAAGGTGAAATATCTGAACAGACGTTTCAACAAAGAAGATACAGAGATTGAAAATAAGTATAAGAAAAACTGTTCAACATCATATGCCATTAGGGAATTGAAAATTAAAACAATGACACACCAGTGCGTACCTATTAGAAGAGTAAAAATTCCAAACACTGATGACACAAAATTCTGGCAAGGATGTGGAACAACAGGAACTCTCATTCATTGTTTTAGAAATGCAAAATTGTACAGCAGCTTTGGAAGATGGGCTAGCAGTTTCTTACAAGACTAAACAAACTCTTACTGAAGAGTCCAGCAATTGCATTCCTTTGTATTTATCCAAATGAACTGAAAAGTTGTGTCCACACAAACATCTGCACAAAAATGTTTATAGCAGCTGCATTCTTTATTGCCAAAACTTAGAAGCAAACAAAATATTATTCAGTAGACGAATGGATAAACTGTGGTACATCCAGACAATAGAATATTATTCAGTGCAAAAAAAAGTGCTATTAAGCCATAAGATGACATGGATGAAACTGAAGTGTATATTACCAAGTGAAATAGCCAATCTGAAAAGGCTACATGCTGTGTCATTCCAACTACACGGTGGTCTTTGAAAAGGAAAACAATGGAAGCCGGAAAAAAAAAAAAAATCAGTAGTTGCTAGTGATTGAGAGAAAAAAGGAATGCTGGAGCAAAGAGGATTTTGGAACAGTAAAACTCTTCTGTGTGATACCATAATGACGGTTACAGGGGACGGGCACGGTGGCTCACACCTGTAATCCCAGCACTTTGGGAGGCCGAGGTGGGTGGATCACAAGGTCAGGAGTTCAAGACCAGCCTGACCAACATGGTGAAACCCCGTCTCTACAAAACATACAAAAATTAGCCGGGTGTGGTGGCACGCACCTGTAACCCCAGCTACTCAGGAGGCTGGGGCAGGAGAAATGCTTGAACCTGGGAGGCGGAGGTTGCAGTGAGTCGAGATCACACCACTGCACTCCAGCCTGGGCAACAGAGCGAGACAGTCTCAAAAAACATAAGAAAAGACACAAAAAAAACCCAAAAAACAAACAAAAATTGATGGTTACATGCCATTACACATTTGTCAAAGCCCGTAGAATGTATAACAGCAAGAGTGAACCCTAGTGTAAACTACAGACATTGGTGATAATGATGTGTAACTTCATTGTAACGCATATGCCATTCTAGTACAGGGTGTTGAGGGTGGTGGGGAGGCTGTGGATTTTGAAGGCATAAGGTATATTGGAACTCTGTACTTTCTGTCAGTTTTGCTGTGGGCCTAAAACTAAATAATAAAGTTTGTTAAAAAACTAAACACAAAAATATAAAGAAAAGCTCTAGGAATGGTGTTTTTTCTTCCCATCTAGGCATTGCATTTGGAAGCGAGTAACTACCATCCATTAGAAACTAAAGCAAAAAGAATTTGGCAAACAAAAGACATGAGGAAAATCAGGTTCTGATGAGAAGTTCAGTTAAATGATAATATGGTCTTTTGAAGTAGTATGTTTTCACTGAGATGGTCTGATAATTGATTAAATGACTGAATGTGAATGTTTTCTTAAGTATCAAGCAATAGCTTCAGCTTTTCCTCCATCCTCATGCCAGGGATATGGCATATTCTAAATGGAGGCTGAAGTCTCTGAGCTGCTTAATTTTTCACAGACTTCTGCAAGGATGGTGGGATTCCTGGCTCACTTTTTGCCAAAAGGCTGAGTAATGACTTGCACACAGCAGAAATGCAATGAGTAGTTGTGTGTGTTTGGTTATTTGTGTTTCTGGATGAGCCAGTAGAGATTGCAATTGCTTCATTCCTATTATAAGCTCAATAAAGAAAGAGATTATGTTTGGGTTACCATTATAACATCAACACTGTTTGCACTATCTGCAAATAATAAAAATGAATGCATAAGCAGAAGAGCTTTTTCTTGAAAGAGCATTAAAACACTGTGTTACAATTAATTAACCTTGAACTAGACATCAAACATCGGTTAAAGTGTTTTGGTTAAAGGTACAGTTCCATCCATTTTCATTATCCTTTTCTGAGTCTCCATTTCCTTATCTGAAACAGGAGCAGAAATCAACTTGGCCTGCCCTTCTAAGAGCTGTTCTGAGGGTCTGTCAGGGTAATGCAGATGGGAGAACACTGAGTTTTTAGGTGCTATATAAACGCATGATCAGACATAGCAAGTTACCCTGACAATGATCAGGAAAATAAAAATGAATGAGTGGGGAATGGAAGGAGGTGGAGGGGGCTTAATTTGCTAGAATTTTCAGAGGAGTAAAATACGTAGTTCAGAAGAAATATTTGATGAACTACATGAGGTAGTGAGTGGGGGATTCCTTATCATTCCTACCCCAAAATGCACGTTCCACTTTCAAATAATGCTCAGTGAAACTCTCTTCCAAGCAGGAAGTCTCCACATAATTGCAAAGCTTTTGTTGATAGAGTGGTCTATAAGTGTGGAGTCAAAGGTTCATTGCTTAAGGTCACAGAGGATGAGTTTTCTCTAACTAATCTTCCTGGAAATTAATCAAAGACACAAGATTTTATTTCTTTAAATTAAGACTCAGATAATTCCTGCCTGACAAAGATTCCAAATTACAAGCCTGCCTAGGATGTGCATATATTGCAATGCAACCTCACATCTAATTATGTCAGAATCATACTACGTTATATTAGACTTAAAGAAAATTTGGTCTGTGTTCCCTAAAGTGAGAGTATATTAAGACAGGTGGGACCAAACTCAATTTTATTAGCCAAAAAGTTAATCTGACATAGCAATGAGGGGCAGACCTGGAGCCAGAACTCAGCATTCCATCTCAGTGTAGCAAATGTCTTATAGGTGATTACATTTTAAATACTGATTCAAAATAACTAGACAGATCAGGTATTCGTATCACATTTTTCCATTCCCCTCTCCAAGTGGATGGACCTACATTTCAAACTAGACAGATATAAACTGTTAACAACTTGCTAATGGATGTTGGAATCATGGTTCATCTTATTTAAGGGTTCTATTACTTATTCCTTAATTCATCAAACATGTATGAGATGCCTAAATGGTCCAAACATCTGGAGTTGCATAAGGAATTATGGTAAATACAAACAAACATTGGGCATGTGTGTGATCTGAAATGTATATTAGTTGTGATACGAGAGAAGAAATATACCATTAAAAGAAAACAGTTGGTTCTTGGGCTAATTTCCAAGATAGTTTTTTTTTTTTTAAATGTCCACTTTCTATGTTTCCTCTTCATACTGTGTTGAAACAGGAAAGTAAATTCACCAGAGATTTAACAACAGTATTCCATTTCATTCAAATGATGCCTACTCGCATCTTGATACTTTTCTAAGATTATCTGAAAACTTCAGAACAGTTTGAAATAAACTCATGTATCAATTAATTCATTCAGAAAACATTGATCAATACCTTTTATGTGCCAATCACAGTGCTAAGTACTAGGGAGTAAAGACACAAATAAGAATGTCCTACAGAACTCATTATTTGAAGATAGGCTGCAACTGAAGAAATAGCTTACAAGTCAGTGTGATGGTACATCTGAAGCACAGAGGGTGCACAAAGGCAGTTAGAGCAGGTTAAGGTTAATTTGACTTCTGAGCTCAAAGAGGGTTCCCGGGAGAATGTTAAGTCTAAGTTATACTAGGAAAGAAGAGTAGGGGTACGAGGCAGGATGAGCATGTCAGACAGAAGGATGAGCATGATCCACAGAGCAGAAGCCAACAGCGAAATGGTGTGCCCTGGGAAATATAATCAATTCCTGATTGCTGGAGCAAAAAGTGCAAAGGGGCAGAGCAATCAAGTTGTTTTAGATATTACTACCTTGAGCAGGACAAAGCACTCACTTTGTGTGTCATCAGCTGAAATTTGCACGAGGTCTTCTACATTCTCAGTTCTTCCTTCAGACTAGTTACCTTTGCAATCATATAATTCTGATATAGTTAAAAACAACAGTGTTCTTGGAAAACATATGAACACACTTAATTTATAATTAAATAGATGACTACAAAGATAGGATTGGAAAACCACTTTGAACTCTCTTTCTATGACCACAGTAAGTTTTGTCCAAGAGCTTTGCCTCTCCTTACTGTTTTCCTCCCCTAGCTTCTCTCTTATTTTCTTCCTTTCTTCTTCTTCTTCTTCTTTTTTTTTTAAATTGAGAAAGAATCTTGCTGTGTCCCCCTGGCTGGAGTACAGTGGCATGATCTTGGCTCACTGCAAGCTCTGCCTACTGGGTTCAAGCCATTCTCCTGCCTCAGCCTCCCAAGTAGCTAGGAATACAGGTGCCCGCCACCACGCCCAGCAATTATTATTATTATTTTTTTTGTATTCTTAGTAGAGACGGGGTTTCACCATGTTGGCCATGCTGGTCTTGAACTCCTGACATCGTGATCCACCTGCCTTGGCCTCCCAAACTGCTGGGAATACAGGCGTGAGCCACTGTGCCCAGCCTCTCTCTTATTTTCTAACAAGCTTTTCCATCTCTTCTTCTCTTTTTAAATTTTTATGTATGACCTTCTATATCTATGACAGCATACCCAATGTAGACTTTCATCTGATCAAGTAGTTCTCAGTCTTTGTTTCCAGATTTATTTAGAGCTTCCTGTGGAGACTCCTTAAGGATGACAGAACCCATGGAATTCCAGGCTCAATTTCTTCACCTGATCTCCGGCAATTTCACATAGATCTGTTATATAGATTGGAACTTTTCACAAGATTTCATTTGAAAAGAGAGTTACTATGCTTCATTAAGCCTTAAAATTGCTCCTTCTTGTCTAATTTTCATCTTCTGAGGCTAAATTGAGGCCCACAGAGGAGAAGACAGTATCAATACAACATAGCTCTCTAGACAGAACTAAATTCAACATGGCTCTACTCTTCTCAGACGCCCATTCCATTAGGTTATTCCAGGCAAGAGTACTTTTCTGCTGTATTGCCCATACTAGGGACATCTGGGAAGTACAGTGACATGAGGGTCACCATGTGCCCAGTGTTTCAGGAGCAGACGTAACTGCCTCCAAGCCTTCTCCTTTTATCCTGAACTGGAAACTCTCTGTCGATAATTTCTATGGGCCATATTTAATTCAATTTAGAAAAAATTAACTATGAGCTTACAAAAATGTTTGTGCTCAGCCTTGGAGACATAGGTTAAATATACATGTATTTATATTCACTGCAATGGAGTTTTTCACCGACTTTTTTGAGAACAAGGAACACAGACACAAATACATCTGACTCCTTCAATGAAGCAAGAGCTATATTAGAGTATGTTGTTATGGATTAAATTTGGTGCCCCCAAAAGATATATTGAGGTTATAACCCCATGCACATCAGAATACAAACTTAGGTGGAATACGGTCATTGTAGATGTGATTCATAAAAGGAAGATAAGGTTACACTAGAGTAGGATGCTCCCCTAATCCAACATGATTGTTATGCTCATAAGAAGGTGGCCATGTGAAGACAGAGACACAGGGAGAAGGTCATGTGAAGGTGGAGGCAGAGAATGGTGTGATGCATGTATAATCCAAGGAGCACCAAAGATTGCTGGCCATCACCAGAAGCTTGGAGGGAAGCATGGAACAGATTCCCCCACTAGAGCCCTGAGAAGCAACCAACCCTGTTGGTACACACTCTGCTTTTGGTCTTTTAGCCTTTGGAACTGTGAAACAACAAACTTCTATTATTTTATTCCACCCAGTCTGTGGTACTTTGTTCCAGCATCTCTAGAAAGCTGATATACATGCATGAAGTTCACAGATGACAAAGACATTATTAGCTACCCCAGGGCTCCAGGCACACCCCACTGGGACAGGTGACCTTTTAGTTGGGCCCTGAGAGGTGAGTAGGTGAGCAGGCATCCTTCAGAGGGAAAAAGGGAGAAGGTGCATTCACAGTAGAGAAGAAAGCAGGAGCAAAGGACAGGATTTAGAAAGGTCTTTTTGGTTTTGAGCAATGCTGAATAACCCTGTATAGCTCCTACATGGAACTGGAGCTTGGGGTGTTTTCGGCAAAGCCTGTTGCAATGGACTTTTGCAACAAGGGAGTTTACTTAAGTCAAGAAAAACTTCAAGTTTTGGTGTAATTGTGCGTGTGTGTGTATGTGTTTAAATATATGTCTATCCCCAGATGGTTTCTCTTTCTTTCTTTTAATTTCTTTTTAATTATGGAAGCTATTCTCCAAACATGTTTTTGTTTATTTCAAACTAAGTATACAGTTTCAACATATGGAGCATATTTTGTTTTACTTCAGTTTATCTTAAGAAATCAGCTTTCCTAACTCTTGCTGGCAGTGGACCCAAATGATTTCTTACTTTTTACTTCTCTATTTTCTCTTCTTCCTTCTTTTCTTTCAGTTATGACTTATTCTTATCTCCTTTCCTCCCTCCCTCCCTCCCTCTCTTCCTTCCTTCCTTCCTTCCTTCCTTCCTTCCTTTTTTTCTTTGTCCTTCTGGAACGTTATAAAATATTTCCTGTGTTAATGAACTGCCCCATTTAGTGGCAGGAACCAATAGCTCCTTGACTTGTAGACATTTAGTTAACTTGTAAAACACAAACTGGAATTGTGTTAATAAACAAGTCAGGGATATTACTTGTATTTTAATTTATAGTATCATGAAGCTGGCATTCAAATTTCTTCATAATCTGGATTCACACCACTTGAGCTGGCCTGTTTCACTTGATGCATTTCAAATCTCAGGGCATTTGACTCTTCTGTTCTTCCTTTCCTTGGAAAGCTTGTTTTTACCTCCTCAGCCTTCTGTGCTCCACTTACTTTTTAAGATGCAACTCAAATGTCCCTTCTTTTAAACACATTTTATGGTGCTTCCAGGCAGAACTCCTTATGTTCCCCAGGATTCCCCTAGAGCTTTGTCCATTCTTCTATTATAACTTTGTTGTGCTTGGTATTTATTTTCATGTATGTTTCTTCCATTGAACTAAGGTAAAAATGGTTTCTCATTGTCACTAAACTTGCAGGGTCCAACGGAGTGGCTGGTACAGAGTGGGCTCTATAAATTCTCATCGAGGAAACTCGTACGTGAAAAGAAAAGGCAGTCTTCCCCCAAGGAGTAAAGAGCTTGTCTTCAATAACCCTGCAGCTCTTCCTTAAAATCATTTGCATACTTCCCAATTTGAAGAGCCCTTGAATGGTTAGACACTGGGTACTAGAGGCAGAAAGCCACTGAGAACATTGAGGGTCAAATTGATAGGGGAAGTTGTCCTTTCTTATTATTTACATTCATGTAGCAGAAACAGGGTATCCATTGGATGTCAAATCCAGTGTAGAGGTGTAGAGATTTATTCATGACCATTTCTGCAGTGACACTAGAACAAAGGGTTCACCACTCCTGCCAATTCTAAAAACTGGGATCAGTTACATTATGCTGAGAAGGTTTCTAGGGTTAGAGTGCTGTAAACAAGTTATGAAGCCTGTAAGAAGCATGAGAAGAAACAGTAGTGTCACACGGGATGTACACTTAACATGGCTGTACTCCCTTTAAATAGGGTTTACCTCTTTCATCTTAAAACTCTCAGTATTTTACTTGACACATTGTATATGATTCATAAAGGGTTGTTGAATGAATGAACGAGTGAGTGAATGAAGTTTGCCTAAGCTGATAAATAGCAGGTGCGCAAATGTGCCAACTTTGTGAGTAGAGCTCTATAATTCCTGCCCCTCCCCCATTACTAGTATGCCTTTTCAATGATCTTGTGACATGAGACAACTTAAACTTTTTAGTGCATGACCCTTAATTCTAGCAGCTGAAGTCCAGCATTGATGACCTTGACGATGGCCTTTTTTGTCCCCATGCATTGCTCACTGAAATCTGCACTGAGTGGGATTGATGGCCTAGAGACTAAGGATAGGTTCTGACCACGTGGTTCACTATGAGTATAATCTCTTCCCCTTCACTACCTTTTTAAGGGGTTTGGAAGTGCAGTGATATAAAGTGATAAGGAGAGAAACAAGGATAGGGTCAAATAGATGAGGTGGGGGTGTGAGCCAAGGTACGGAGGTAAAACAGAGGGCAGGCATGAGTGGTGGAAGAACTGGAAGAGGATGAAAAACAGAGCTGGAGCAGTGGACCACGGGAACCCACAGGCACGCGGATCAGCCTTCCCGTGCCACCACCATGCCACTCACTGAGCTCCTCCCTGCTGTCTCCACCTTCATTTCTGATGGACATATTAAACGTTTTCCTCTCCTGTAGGAAGAATCCTCTACATCTGAAAGCCACTTTCACCATAGGTTCACAGCACTGGGACCCAGGCTAAGGTGTGCTCCGGCCACATTCAGACTACAGGACTTTGATAGCTGGGAGAAATCCTAACCTTTCCGTACTTCTATTTTCCCATCTTTGTTAGAAAGGCAGTGTGTGACAGAACCGAACTGAGGTCACAGAGGAGGGAGAGTCTTTACAGAGTGTCCAAAGCTACAGAAGCATGTCTGGGTTCTCATCTTTACGTTGTCCTTACGATAGGAGGGTATTTCTCCAATAAGGAAATGCATTCTCAGAGAAGCCAAGGACCAGAGATTATGGAGCAGTTTATGAGTGGCAGAGTTCTAGAGCCCAGCTTTGTGACTTTCACCCTCGTCTGCTTTTATGTTTGCTTCTCCAAGCCTCATCCTTAGAAACCAGGTTGTCTCTGATAGCAACAACAATACGTGAACTTTAGTGGTTTTTTATTATAAAAGGGTAACATTTAACATTTAAGTAGAATGTTTTATTTTAATTTAAACCTAATATTAAACAATCTAAGGAATTTATTTTTATGTTTAGAAGGGAATTTTCTGGTTAAACATCACACAGATCTGGATCCTGGGGCTCTGAGTGTTTGACACACGACTCATTTGGTAATAAAGGAAATGTGGTTGCAAAGTCAGTGCCATAATCCTTTGCCTATGCACACGTGCAGGCCCCACGCTGTCCTTCTGTGACCGAGGACCGAGTTTCTCAGGAGATGATAATCTTTATAAGCAACATTCAAAATTTTAAGTAGTACATGGCAGGACCCCTAAATCACTGAGGCAGTCAAACCCAGGGTCCTAATAACTTTTTCATAACTCTTTGGAACCTGTAGGCCTTTGTACTCAGTTGTCCTGAGTGAAAGAAAATAGTTTTGATGAAGAGGGAAATGGGCCGCCATTCCTATCACGTGCTCTGCTGGGAGGGCATGGTCCAGTCCTAAGTAGAAAGCAAAGATAGAAGGCGGGTGGGCAAAAATCCCAGGCAGAGATTCGTTTTGTTTTGCTGCAGGACTTTTCAGGTCACCAACACCAGCTTCCAGGCTTTCCTCTCCATTGCCCTCCTCTCCCAGGGAGAAAGTCTCCTCTGTTCTCTGGACTATAAGGCAGCCTGAGTTTCTCTGGCTCTCTCCTCATTAGCCAAGGAGCACACATTGAAAATCCAAAAAATATATGATTAATTCAACTTCGGATGCACACTGTCAGTCTAAGGGCAGTTTCTTTAGAAACAGCTAGGGGCTGCGTATTTAATGCTTTGAAGCACGTTTTCACACCAGGAGTTAAGCTAAGTTCCATTGAGAATTTTCTTCAGCTCTGTTAATGTTGATACAGAAGCTATTGTAAACCCTAATTTCACGCCATGAAAAGATTCCTCTCTATGCTAAGACTTTAAGAATAGAGATGTTATAGTCTTTTAAATAAAAAACCCCAGAACTCCCACAAACCTTCACACTATCGTAGTGCTTTCTGATTTACAAAGCACTCTCCACTGGCTGGCCTTGCCTCTTAGACATCAAACCACAGAACAGCCACATCAGTTAGGAAGAGTTTGTTATGGGAGTCTTGCCCCCCAACTTGCTCCCAGCTCCATTGACCACTCAGATCTTTAAATAGAACCATGTTTCTTCTGACCACCAGCATCTGCTTCACTATTGTCTTGGTTAGGACTTCCCAGCAGAGTCCTGCCCACCCTCTCCACCTTTGTCTAGTTAATTTCATCTTATCCTTCTGTTGTGAGCCCAAAGCACATGGTTTCAGACAAGTCTTCTCTGATCACCTGCTTCCCGAAACATTCCTTATGTACAATCGTAGAATCATATTTCTATTTTCCAGACTACTTGAAATCATTTTCTAATCAGTCATTTTTTCAGTATGATTACTTTGATATCTGTCACTCTATTGGGTTGAACATTATTTCTGTGTTTAGTTTACTATTGTATCTCTAGCACATGTCTAGCGTATAATGGTTCAGTAAATATTTGAATATTAAATGAATGACCGTCACTCACTTCCCTTTTACAGCTGAGAAATTTGAGACTCAGAGCAACATGCCCATTGCTATGGTACTAATAAAAGACTTCTGGGGGTCAGAGAGATTCAAATCCAAAGTTTGGCATTGTCATTTATTCACCTGAGTAATTTTCTTTCCAGCTCTGGTTCCCTTTTCCTTTACTTGTTAAATTCAGATAACAGAAACTTAAGAGGATGGTTGTAAGTTCTACAAGAGATAAAAATTATTTATGGTGCTTGTGTACTATTAATACACCCTTAAATCCATTGCATGTCTTTTAAGTCTATTTGCTGAAATTCTAATTCCAGTCTATGAAACAATTGATTTCTATATTGCTCCAAAACGTCAATATCTCTTCCTACAAGTGGAAAATCTGAAGCAAAAAGAATGTCAGTGCTAAAGGCAATTATCTCACCCTTTCTTTTCTCCTTTAGTTCACAGTGGAATGACAGAAGAGATTATAAAATGAATTTTTCAAGGCAATAGAAACGGAAACAAAACTAACATTTATTTAGCTAATTTAGTATCTTTTAAAATGCTTGGCATAATTATGTTGCTTTCTTACTTGTTCTGATTAGCAATGACTGTCTGAATGACAGGCCCAGGATGGGGATGCAAATGTTCTGGAGAAATGAAATGAAAGATTTCTCGTGGTGGAACAACAGAGTGAACTCACAGTGTTTTTACTGGCAGATTTGCTAAGGGATGGAGCTAAGGAAACAGCCAAGATGGTAGCTAACTATGTTGTCAGGAGAGAAAGTTTATGCAATTAAAAAAAGAAAAGAAAAGAAAAAGAAACAAAACGGAGGAGAATAAGCATCAGATTTCAAGAGATGTTTGACTCAGGTTTCTTGACACTTAATCTCGTGTTTGATCCACCAGGCCACCTGAGGTGCTCTATAATATTATTATGCCCAATCTATAATTTATATCTTCTATATCATATTCCTAAGCTATTAAAGGCAGAGCACAGACCAAGAATATTTATAGAAATTATGCTACTGTAATAGCCAAGGAATATAAAAATACTATATTTCAAGGATTCTATTTCAGGCTAAAAATGAAAGAAGGATATTGGAAACCCCATGCATAAGTGATTTAATATACATCATCTAATTCATTTAACTTCAAACTGATTTAGTACAGTTATGTTAGAAGCAGTAGTTATACATATTTAAAGTTTCAGCTGGAGAGAGCTGATCAAGCACCTTGACCTCTGTAGTGAGATGGTTGTATATAAGAATGGGTAAGGGAGTTGGAGTCAAATGGACCTGGGTTCAAATCCTAGCTATGCCACTTACGATGTCTGTGATATTTGGGTTAGGAAATGAAAAGCAAGGATAGTAATGGGTCACAGGGTAGATATGATTTAATAAGTTTGAATATTGTATGAATAATGTCTCTTTACTAATAGCTGTAATATAGACTAAATTTAATAAACACTGGCTCTTTTTCCTGAAAGCATTTGTCTTTGGTTTACTTAATTTTTTTTTTTTTTTTTTTTGAGACGGAGTCTGTCTCTGTCTGCCCAGGCTGGAGTGCAGTGGCCGGATCTCAGCTCACTGCAAGCTCTGCTTCCCGGGTTCACGCCATTCTCCTGCCTCAGCCTCCCGAGTAGCTGGGACTATAGGCGCTCGCCACCTCGCCTAGCTAGTTTTTTGTATTTTTTTAGTAGAGATGGGGTTTCACCGTGTTAGCCAGGATAGTCTCGATCTCCTGACCTCGTGATCCGCCCGTCTCGGCCTCCCAAAGTGCTGGGATTACAGGCTTGAGCCACCGCGCCCGGCCAATTTTTTTTTTAACAGAAGAGAACAGATAAAGTATCTTTGAAATACTAAATGGTGGGCAGCTGCCCTGCTGCTGGAAACAAGAAGGGATTGTGCTTTGCTCACTGGTATGGTGCCACTTGTCCTCTCCACACCCTGATTCCCTCCTCCTCCTCTACCTGAATCTTGGCTACTTTAAAGGAAAAACAGTGATTAAGGGTTATCAAGCTCTCCCTTTTTCCAGAGAGGACTGAAGGTCCTACACACACATCCAAGCATGCTGGGGATCTTCATGGAGGAAAAGGACTCAAGCTTTTAATACATATTCTGTATATGCAGACATACCAGTTACTATCTTTTTGTTGACTTAATTACAATGTTGACTGGATGTGATAAGACTGAATATCCTTGTCTTGCTTCTGACTTCCAGGGGAAAGCATTTTTTTTCCCACAATTTAGTGAGATGTCAACTGCATACTTTCTGTGGACACATTTAGTTAGACTAAGAAATGTCTTCTAGGCTGTGTGTGGTGTCTCATGCCTGTAATCCCACCACTTTGGGAGACCGAGGAGGGTGGATCACCCGAGGTCAGGAGTTCGACACCAGCCTGGTCAACATGGTGAAACCCCCATCTCTACTAAAAATACAAAAAAAAAAAAAAAAAAAATTAGCCAGGCATAGTGATGCGCACCTGTACTCCCAGCTATGTGGGAGGCTGAGGCACCAGAATTGCTTGAGCCTGGGAGGGAAAGGTTGCAGTGAGCTGAGATAGCGCCACTGCACTCCAGCTTGGGTGACAGAGTGAGACTCTGTCAAAAAAAAAAAAAAAAAAAAAGAAAGAAAGAAAGAAAGAAAGAAAGAAAGAAAGAAAGAAAAAGAAAGAAAGAAAGAAAAAGAAAAGTCTTTTATTTTTAGGTTGATGAGACTTCCTTTGTCCAGAATGGATATTGGATTTTGACAATTTTTTCTGCATCTATTGAGATGATCACTTTTTGTAATCTGTTAATATGGTTAATTAAATTGATGGCATTCAAATACTAAAATATTAAGCCAAACTTATATTCCTGGGATTAAATTATTTTTGATCTTGTTGTATTATCCTTTTTATATATGGTTTGATTCAAGTTAGCGAAGTCTTGTTAAGAATTTTTGAATCTATATTGATGAGGGCTATAGGTCTGTAGTTTAGCTACATATTTCTTCTAATTCCTTACTGTTGTTTTGATATCACAAGAGTGATGACCTTATAAAATGACTTGGGATATATTTCTTCTTTAAATTTCTGGAAGAATTTTTGCAGAATTGTATTATTTCTTCCTTAAATACTTGGCATAATTCACAAATAGTTTCAGGGCCTGGAGTTTTCTTTGTGGGAAGGGTTTTCACTGTAATTTTTAAAAAAGTATAATGCAGCCAGGCGTGGTGGCTCATGCCTGTAATCCCGGCACTTTGGGAGGCCAAGGTGGGTGGATCACCTGAGGTCGGGAGTTCGAGACCAGCCTGACCAACATGGAGAAGCCCCATCTTTATTAAAAATACAAAATTAGCCAGGCGTGGTGGCATATGCTTATAATCCCAGCTACTCGGGAGACTGAGGCAGGAGAATTGCTTGAACCCGGGAGGCGGAGGTTGCGGTGAGCCAAGATAGTGCCATTGCACTGCAACCTGAGCAACAAGAGAGAAACTCCATCTAAAAAAAAAAAAAAAAAAAAAAGTATAATGCAGTATAATGCAATTTAGGTTATCTGTATCTTCTTTCAAGAATCTTAGAAATTATTGTCTTTCAGAATTTTTTTTACCATTTAATGTAAATGGTTGAATTTACTTGCATAAAGTTGTACATAGTATTCCATTATATACATGGAATCTATATTGATATCACATCTTTCATTGTAACATTGTTAATTTGTGTCTTCCTTCTTATATGCTATTAGTATGGTTAGAGGTATATTAATTTTACTGACAGTCTGAAAGAACTCAGTTTCGGTTTCTATTATTATTATTATATTTTCAAGATGGAGTTTCATTCTTGTTCCGTAGGCTGGAGTGCAACAGCACAATCTTGGCTCACTGCAACTTCCGCCTACTGGGTTCAAGCGATTCTCCTGCCTCAGCCTCTAGAATAGCTGGGATTACAGGTGTCTGCCACCACGCCTGGCTAATTTTTGTATTTTTAGTAGAGACAGGCTTTCATCATGTTGGCCAGGCTGGTCTCAAACTCCTGACCTCAGGTGATCCACCTGCCTCAGCCTCCCAAAGTGCTAGCATTACAGGCGTGAGCCGCCATGCCCGACCTGGTTTCTATTATTTTTAAAATTATTTTTCTATCATTTACTATTGTTTTTCTATTTTCTATTTCATTGAGATCCACTGTTAACTTTATTATTTCCTTTAAGGCTTCCTTGATATTTTATTTGCTCTTCATTCTACTTTCTGAGGATGGATGCTGTTATTGATTTGAGAAAGTTTTCCTTACCCATACAGTTATTTGGGGCTCTCCACATCCCTAATTCTACTTTAGCAGTGTCACACAAATCTTGTCATTTGGTATTTTCATCTTCATTCAGGTCAAAATACTGAATTTAAAAATATTCTCTTTTAATCTCTTTTTTGGCCCATGCATTGTCATTTAGAAGTGTACTATTTAGTTTCCCACATTTGTGTATTTTTCAGATATCTTTTTTGTTATTGATTACAAATCTAATTCCATTGTGAAAAAAGAACATGCTTTTTATTACTTGAATCCTTTTACTTTTTTTTGATCCAGAATATAGTCTCTCTTGGTAAATGTTCTGCTTGCACATAAAAAGAATTTGTATTGCACTATTGTTTGGTGGAATGATTTATAAGTGTCCATTAAGTTGCTTGATAGTATTGTTTGCATCTTCCTTATCTTACAGTTTTTCTGTGTATTTTTTCAACTAATGTGGAAGTACTATTAAAATCTCTGACTCTAATAGTGGGTTCATCTACCTCTTCTTGAATTTCTATTACTTTTCACTCTGTATATTTTAATGATTTTAAGCAATTTGATTATGATATGCCATATCAAGATTTTTATCTTGTGATGCACTTGGTGTTCATTGAATTTCCTTGATATGTGGAGTTATTATTTTCAGCAAATTTGGAATATTTTGAGTAATTATTTCTTCAAAAATTATTTGTTTCTTCTCTCTCTTCTCATTTGAGGACTCATTGGGCCTCTTGAAATTGTCCCACAGCTCACTGATTCTCCATTTTTTTCAGCCTCTTTTTTTCTGCCTGTTTCACTTTGTATAGTTTCTACTGGTGTTTTTAAGTTTATTAATTTGCAGTGTCTAATATGCTGTTTTTCTGCAATGTCTAATATGCTATTAATCTCATCTATTGTAGTTTTCACTGTACACATTGTAGTTTTCATCTTTAAAAGTTCAATTTTGACATTTTCAATATTTTCTATGTCTTTATGTGATGTTTTCAATATTTCCTCTGGTTTCTTAAACATACAGAATACAGTTATGATATCTGTTTAAATGTCACTTTATTCTATGCTTATTTTGTATCAGTTTTAATTGGCTTTTTTTCCCCTCAGCACAGGTTATATTTTCTTGCTGCTTTACAAGTTTTGGAATTTTTTATTGGGTACCACATATTGTCAATTTTATTTTTAAGAATTGGATAATTTTTCCTTTTGCACATGTTCTAGAGCTTTGTGCTGATACATGGTTCAGTTATATGAAAACAGTACATTCCTTTGAGTCTTTAAGTCTTATTTAGCAGGAACAGAACCATCTTTAATATAAGGTTAATTTTTACCACTACTGAGGCATAACTTTTTGAATACACTACCCAATGCCCAGTATATAATGAGGTTTTCCATTTTGATTGGTGGAAATAGACACTATTGGTACTATGTAAACCCTGGGAATTCTTTCACTGATTCTTCCCTCAACCTTGGGTGCTTCTCTCTGACGTTCTCTCTCTGTTAAGCTCCCTCCTCTCTGATACTTCCCTGTGAACTCTTGCCATTTGCTTCTTCATAAACTTCTCGCTTCATCCTTTCCACTCAGGGAGATAGCAGAGCTCTATCTGGGCTCCCCCTTCCCTGTAATACAGCCTGGAAACTCTCTCCAGGCAATAATCCAAGACAGTCAGAAGATTCACCAATTTTGTCTCCCAGCTTTCAGCTATCATTGTCCTTCATTATGTCATGTCCAATATGCTGAGAAGTGTAGTTTTATATCTTTTGACAGTTTTTCTATTTTTTTTTTCTGGAATCAAGGTAAATCCTGTCTCTTTTACCCCATTTGGCAAGAAGTAAATGTCACAAATCAAATCTGGTTATTAGTTCCAGTTCTCTTATTTCCTTACTTTCTAGAAGTCAATAAGCGTAATAAAATGATTCATTGATTCAGATGAAGGTTGAATATCTGCTTTGCAAACATTTTGTTTTCCCAAATCATATGTAACATTAGTGTGAGTGGCTGGGACCAACTGGCAGGCACATAATGATACTATACTCTGTAATGAATCAACATGTTTTATCCTTGCTTCCCTCTAGAAAGTTCAACCACATGGGAAAAATCATTTGAAAACTTTGAAAAAAGTGTAGTATGGAAATAGTTTAACTTGACATTAAATTTTAAATAAGAAGACTTTTTTTTTTTTTAACCTATCATTATTTTCTTAGAGAGAAATCAGAATAGCCTAATAGTGGAAAGCAAGAACAGTAGCAAACTCCTTTTTGTTGACTAAGTTAAGAGTTATATTTCCTATAGTTATTTCCCTTCTTATAAGAAGTATAGTTAATGATAAATATTGTATAGTTTCAAATAGCTAGAAGGAATATATTGAATGTTTCATGACTCCAGTAAAACACAAATCATAAAAAGCAACCTGAAGGGTTTTGAATTTTTACAAAGAAATGTATCAGATCACGGCACTTAACTGCTTAAACCATCATAATACATTCTATTGAATTTTGAATTTGAATTTCACATGATTCATGTAAAGCAGTCCTATTATTTATGCTAAAATTTAAACTCTGCATGGCCTGCAAGATTGTCCCTGATCCAGCCCTTGCCTATCCAACATCATGTCTTACCCTTCTTCCCTTGGCCCTTAGGCCTTCTGTTTCTTATACCTACAAAGTTAGCACCTACAACAGAGCCTTGCACAAGCCATTTCTTCTTCTGGAATAGGTTTTGTTTTTGTTTTTCTTTAATTATTACATGGCTACGTCCTTCTCAGATTTCAAGTTTCAACTAAAATATTACTTCTCTGGGAAGTCTCTTCTGACCACACTAGTTAACATTGTATGCTTACCCACTGTGCTAGTTGGAATTCTAAGATGACCCACAATGAAGGATACCCCATGTAATACTCTCCCTTTGAGAATGAATGGGACCTATACATATGATGGGATATTACTGTTATAATCATGTTGTTATGTGGCCCAAGGGTGGATGCAAATATGTTTGTTTTTTGAGATGCAATCTCACTCTGTAGCCCAGGCTGGAGTGCAGTGGTGCGATCTCGGCTCACTCTAACCTCTGCCTCCCAGGTTCAAGCCATTCTCCTGCCTCAGCCTCCTGAGTAGCTGGGATTATAGGTGCCCATCACCATGCCCAGCTAATTTTTGTATTTTTAGTAGAGATGGGGTTTCACCATGTTGGTCAAGCTAGTCTTGATCGTCTGACCTTGTGATTCACCCGCCTCGGCCTCCCAAAGTGCTGGGATTAAAGGCGTGAGCCACCATGCCCAGCCTCAAATATGATTAAGGTCTCTACTCAGTTGATTACAAATTCCAAAGAGCAATTATTTTGGGTGGCCCTGACCTCACCAGTCCAGCTCTTTAAGAGCAGAAATGGTATTCTGTTTATATTGTAGAAGCAAATGATCATCTGATGGTGAGGGTCTATGGAGAAAGTCATAGGGCATCAATCTGAGGCAACTTCAAAGTGCTGAGAGTACCTCTGGCCTATAGCCAGTAAGAAAGCAAGTTTAGTCCTACAGTTGCAAGGAACTGAATTCTGCCATGAACATAAATCAGCTTAGAAGAGGATCTTGAGTTCCACCTGGAATTGTAACTCCAGCTAACATCCTGATTTTACCTTGGTGAGACCTTGAACAGAGAGGCTAACTATGCCCAGAATCCTAGCTCAGGAATACTGTGAGTTCATAAATTTGGATTGCTTAAGCCACTATTTCTGGCAATTTGTTATGCAAAGATAGAAAATTTTCACACCCAGAGCCACTTTCATTATTACCACTGCATTATTTTATTTTCTTCATAGCTGAAAACTCTTTGAAATTTTAAAAATATTTTTCTTGTTTACTTCAGGATCTACTCATAGAATTATATGTTCCACTAGAAAAGCAATTTAAGTTGTCATTCTGCAAGGTTGGTTCTGGCCATTCTGGCTGTTTGAGAAATAGGTTGGAGAGCATTATACATCTGTTTCTATTTTTCTGTTTAAAAAAGAGGAGCTAATATATACTGTATAATATTGAGATTTCTCAGTGGGACAAAATAACCTGTTTTTGGTATTCTTCAATTTGCTGAATAATTAAGTAAGAGGGAAAGACTCAAAATTCTTAAAAAATGAAAGAAGCACCATGCCAAAAATTTGCATATATCAGAGACATGCAGCTCTGTTAGTTTTCACATAATACAATTGTTTATGGAAGCCATACAACATTTCAGCACAGAATTTTACTTTGCATCATAGTATTTTTTGTAGTTACTGTAGTTATTGTGACCACATGTAGTGATGGCTCCAGAGCATTCCTCTCTTGTATGTTTTATGCCCAAAGAGATCCTCATATCCAGGGCTTTCAGCAGATCTATTTTGTGAATTCTTGCTATTATTATCCTGAAAAGGTAATCAGCAATTGCTCATGCTAAAAGAGGAGGGAGTGAACTACATGTTTGTCTTTTGTACTCTTATGGAAAGAACTGAACTGTGGGATGCTCTTCTCTAATTTTATGAAATAGCAAGGAAAAAATGTACACTTCATTGTTTTTAAATCATTGTATTTTCAGGCAACTTACTCTGTTGGATGAAAAGTTTTTCAAGCCCAGAACTCTGTGATTTATTATATTTATATTCATCTTAGAACTAAACAAATAAATGTTGCATTTAATAACACCTTGAATGAAAATGGATTGCACTATTCACTATTGCACTCTTCCTGCTTAATTTTTGTGGCTGTTGGCAACTGTAACCTTGCATATGCAATGTCACTGTTGCAGAAAAACAAGGTTCTTGTCACACAACCAGGAAGAGACACAAAGACACTTTGAAGGGTGAGGGGGAATGGAATTGATTGGGCGAAAAGGAAACAAAAAAAACAGCAAAGCTAGAGGCCCTGTTAATGGGCCCCCATGTCACAGATTGAATCCCAGGCTATCACCCAGGAGCAGGAGAGACCAGGCTCCTCCCCACTGCAAAAGGTGCGAACTTCCTAGGGCCATGCCCTGTCCTCCCAGTGAACAGGCTGGTCAGAGATTCTCTGGGACCGGCAGTCTGGTTTTTCAGCCTTCAGGCTGTTTTAGGCTTGAAGGCAGGGTTTCACCGGGGGGACCCTTGGCTACCTCCTGTCTCTGTCATCACCTTTTAATCTCAGGTTTTCAAAAGGTTTTAAGATTACATTCAATAAAAATGTTCCATCTTAGGCTGGTAAAACACTAGCTAAAAGCCCTGAAACCCAAACTCTCAATTTAAACCAGTTTTGATAAAATCATCTGGATCCATTTCAAGATTTCAAACACGGCAAACAGCCTCAGACATATGTATAGAAGTATTAGTCCACATATTTTCGGTACAAGTTAAAGGTTTCTAGAAATAACTCCATCCAAAATACATATGCCTCCCATTACATCTCATTGGTGCTTAAAATTATACTATTAATTCATTTTAAAAAATGCGTATGTGTGCATGTGTGTATGTGTGTAGTCCAAGATGTACTGATTGCTGGAAAATAATGGAGGTAATATAACGAATCTCTCATTTCTTACATCTTGTTCCCTGAAAGATGGATCCATGTTAATGTGGTAAACAGAAAAACATATTGGGAAGGGAACAAAAAAGGTAATTCTAGGGTCAAATTTTGTCTCCACCACTTATTGCAATAGTTACAGAAATAGTATTCTCAAATATTAAATAAAAATACATACAAGATTCATGTAAGAAAAACTACAAAGCTCTTATTAAATAGATCAAAGAACTAAATAAATGGAGACATATTCTATGTTCATGCAAAGAAAGACTCAATTTGCCAAGGTTTCAGTTCTTCCCAGCTTGATCTATAGATTCAATGCAATCTTAGTCAAATCTCAGTATGTTATTTTTTGTGGCTATCAACAAACTGATTCTAAGGATGATAAGGAGAGGTAAAAGACTCAGAATAGCCAAAACGATACTGAAGGAGAACAAAGTCAGAAGACTGACACTGCCTGACTTCAAGACTTACTATAATGCTACACTAATCAAGACAGTCCAGTATCAGTGAAAGAATAGACAAATAAATCAATGAAACAGAATAGAGAGCCCAGAAATAGACCCACATACATAGTTAAGTGATTTTTGACAAAGGGACAAAGTTGACAATCTTCTCATCAAATGGTGCTGAAACAACTGGACATCCAAGTGCAAAAAGAAGAAGAAGAAGAAAAAAGAATCTAGATAGAGGCTTTGCATACTTCACAAAAATTAACTCAAAATGGAACAGAGACCTACATGTAAAAAGCAAAAATATAAATGTCCTGGAAGATAGTATAGTAGAAAACTATAGAGTGGCTTTGGGCTTGGTGATGACTTTTTAGATATGACATCAAAAAATATGACCCATGAAAGAAAGAATTAATAAGCTGGCCTTCACACTGAAGTTAAAATGTTCTGCCCTGCCAAAGACACTGTCAAGCCAGGCGTGGTGGCTCATGCCTGTAATCCCAGCACTTTGGGAGGCCAAGGTGGGCTCAGGAGTTCGAGACCAGTCTGGCCAACATGATGAAACCCCGTCTCTATTAAAAATACAAAAATTAGCGGGGCGTGGTGGCACACACCTGTTATCCCAACTACTTGGGTGGCTGAGGCAGGAGGATCACTTGAATCCAGGAGGTGGAGGTTGCAATGAGCCTGACTGTACCACTGCACTCCAGCCTGGGTGACAGAGTGAGAACCTGACTCAAAAACAAACAAACAAACAAAAAACACCTCCACATTGTCAAAAGAATGAAAAGACAGCCACAGACTGAGAGAAAATATTAACAAAGGGCTTTTGCATGTATGATAAAGGACTGTTATCCAAAATATACCAAAAACTCTTAGAACTCAACAATAAGCAAAGAAACAATTCATTTAAAAAATTGGCCAATGAATAAAATCTAGTATTCAGTAGCACAATAGGGTGTCTATAGTTAACAATAACATATTGTATATTTAGAAATAGATGAAAGAGTGGAATTAGAATGTTCTTAACACTGTTAAAGCGAACTAAATATGGCCTGAGAAGGACTTCGTACTTCTATATTTGCATCCTTATGAACCAATTGTACCCTAACTTAATAGGCAGACAAAACTGAAAACCTAACTTAGGAGTATGCGTCTCTAACAATAGCTGAGTCTTGGCCAATCCAAGCAGCCATACTTCAGCCACTGATACACTGCTGAGTGTTCAAACTATGTTCAAATAAGCAAACACCAACCTGTAACCAATCCAGCTGTTTCTGTACCTCACTTCTGATTTCTGCACATAATTTTCCCTTTTTGGTCTATAAATTTGTTCTAACCATGAAGCATCCCTGGAGTCTCTCTGAATCTGTGGTGATTCTGGAGGTTGCCTGATTTGCAAGCCTTTTTCTTTTTTTTTTTTTTTCTTGCTCAGTTAAATTCTGTTAAATTTAATTTGCCTGAAGTTTTCTTTTAACAACACAAAGAAAGGATAAGTCCTTGGGGTGAGGGATACCCCAACTCTCCTGATTTGATCATTATACATTTTATTCCTGTATCAAAACATCACATGTATCCCACAAATATACACACGTATTATGTAACTACAATAATTTTGTTTTAACTGGTCAGTAACTTTTAACAGGCACCTCAGCAAATAAGACACAAAGATGGCAAATAATTATATAAAAATATGCTCTGCATCTATGTTCTAAGGGAAATACAAAATAAAACAGCAATGAGCTATCACTATACATCTATTAAAAATACCCAAAATTTAGAACATTGACAACATCAAATGCCGTGAAGGGTGTGGAGGAATGGGAACTCTTGTTCATTGCAGGTAGGAAAGCAATGTGCTGCAGTGTTGTTGGAAGATGGTTTGACAATTTCTTACAAAACTAAACATAGTCTTACTATACAGTCCAGAAATCACCCTTCTTGGCACATTCTCCAAACAAGTTGAAAATTTATGTTCACGGAAAACCCTGCCCATGAATGTTGATATAAGATGTATTTATAATTGCCAGAATTTAGAAGCAACCAAGATTTCCTACAGTAGGTGAATTAATAAACTGTGGTCCATCTAGACAATGGAATCTTATTCAGCACTACAAAGAAAGGTGCTATCAAGCCATGAGGAGACATGGTGGAAGCTTAAGTACATATTACTAAATGAAAGAAGCCAATCCCGAAAGGCTACATAATGCATGATTCCAACTATATGACCTATATGACATTTTCATTAACCATGTAGAGCAAAGCTACGGAGACAGCTTAAAGATCGGTGGTTGCAAAGGGTTAGTGGGGAAGAAAGGCTGAGCACAGAGAATTTTTAGGTCAGTGAAAACTACTTTGTATGATTCTGTAATGGTAGATACATGTCATTATACATTTGTCCAAATCTGTAAAATGTGCGACATCAAGAGTGAACCCTAATTTAAACTATGGTCTTCAGGTGATGATATGTTAATGTAAGTTAACAAATTGAAGGTTAAACTTACGGGAGATGGGTTGGGTACTTTTCTTGGTGGATCTTGTGAGGTTTTGCACACCTGAGTAGATCGAGCAGTTGTCCAAGGGGGTAGGCTTTAAGTATGCCAACATGAAGTGATGTTATGCAGACAGCCTTCTGGTCTTCTGAAATGGGAGTACTGAGATTTTATTAATAGAACTTAAATTTTTAGGTAAAGATGCTAATTCCAAGACAAGTCTGCGTGATTGCTTTTCTGGTTGTAGACATTTAGATTTCATTATAAGTTTTTGTTTCCTTTTCTGAAAATGCTTTTTCCTAAGAGAGGAAAATGAAATCCTTTGGTGGAGAGGAAATAACTGAAATAAGGATGGAATTAGCACTTTTAGAATGTAGATATAGGTTGCAAAACACGAATTTGATGGAAAGAAGTTACTTAAATCAGATAGCTATCAATTCAATTCAAGAATTTAAATCCATGCTTATTAGCATTATATTGTGCTAGACAGTAATCTATCAGGATGAAATCTCCATACCTTTAATATAAGTAATAATAATACATTCTTCATTGAACTGCGAAGATATCTGAGACAGTCTATGAAAATTGCCTTCTACAAAATGTTGTTTACCCTACCTTACCCAAAATAATTTACTTTATTTTCAGTTCCGCTAAAGTCTCAAGAATTATCATTATGGGTGTTAGGTGCTTTTAATACATAACTAATTAAAATTATGCTCTTAGTTTTATATTTCTGATAAGTATATTTTATTTATATTTGCGTATGTTAAAATTATTTTGTTTTCATTGTACTAATTACTACTTATTTATTGGTTCTACTACTAGGCACTGTTGCAGTTGTATGAAAATTTAGGATGTGAGAACAGGATATAATATATAGACATTTTGGAAAATTTTGACTTAGCTTGATAATCAGATATTAATAATAACCAAACAGTCTTACTAAGGCTTAAATTTTTTATTAATGAAAAATTAATCTAACTTATGTTGTTATTCCAATATAACATTTTTTGCATGATCTGTAAAGACTTATAGAGTCGTAAATTTTTGGACTGTAATTCTGAAAGAGAATTGAGAAAACACTTTGTGTAACTCCACAATTTAAAAGTGAAGAAACCAAGGTCTTGTATTTATAAATCTTGTCTATCATCCAGGCTACAGGATAGACTATGTGATTATATATGTAATTTTATGTGAAATTATATATAAATAACCATAGATAAAAACCTAGACGATATGCAGCCCGGGAGTTGACCATTAGCCCATCATCTGGGACACTTCTGCATCCTTCCCTTGCATTCTTTAAACAAACAAATATAACTGCTTCTTTAAGATTTCTGCTCAGTTTTCTTTCCTTAGTAAAGTTGTCCCTCAAACCAGAGTCTGTGTCTGATATGTACTCGCTTTCATGGTGCAATGGAATAGAATGTATATAGAATTTCTTTAGTGTCACAGTTTCACATTTCCCATTTGACCTTTGCATGTGTTATTCTCTCCTTGTATCCTTTCCAGATACACTCCAACAGGGCAAGGGTTGGAGTGCTCCCAGTACTATGCACAAATGTGGGCTCATTGTAGATACTTAATAAATACTTATTGAATCAACAATAAGTAAAAAGCAAAATGCAATCAAATGCCATTTTGGCAATACCCCCCAAATTCTAGAATTTCCAAAGCAATTTTCCTGACTACATTTGCCATCCTGGTGGTCTTAAGAATCATATCAATCTTCAGTTTATTCCTAATTATAATTATTTTTAGAGGAATTCTGAGATATCTATTTTACCTATAGCACAAAGCAACTGTGTCTGTGTGTGTGTGTGTGTGTGTGAGAGAGAGAGACAGATACACAGACACAGAGAGAGACATAGAGAGACAGAGAGAAAAGCAAAGTGTTAAGAAGCAATGATTAATTTGTTGCAAAGAGAAGAAATTCAAAAAAGGAGAAAACAAATACAATATCTGATGAAACCCTGAAGACATTAAAGCAGCTTTTCTAAATATAAAATAACAACAAAAAGTCCGAACATCAGTATTACTTTTTAACTCGGTAATACATGCCCATTCTCTGATTTGAACCTATGAGATAACTATAATTATTAACCCCATTTCGAAACAATAAAGTAAGGTTAATAATAGCTCATGTAGTTCTTACCATTTAGCTAAGTACTCTGTGCTAATAAAATATATGCATGAATTACCTTAGTTAATCCTCACAAAGATCTAATGATGTAGGTATACTTTTCATCATCCTAAAGTAGAAACTGAGTCTTAGAAAGGTACATTTAGCTTAATGTCACACAACTACTTGGTTGCTTATTCTAAATTTTCTCTCTCCTCACTTCCCGCCTCCATAGCAATGCGTAAATGGTGACAGTAGAGCCAGCCTTCATGAATCCTGAAATGTGAGCCACATTTTGAGGATAGCAGTCACTGCAGAAGCCTGGATCCTTGTATAACCTTATCGAGTGGGAAAATCTACCCATACTTGACCAACAACCTAACTGGGGGCTCTTACATTTGAGAGAAAGAATTTTTTTATCTTATTTAAGCCACTGTAGTTAGGAGTCAATTTATCACAGGACATTGCCTGTTGTTCCAACAAATAAACTACCCATGAAGTGGCTTTTGTTTACTATTTTGGGGATGGCTAAAAAATTCTCAAACTAGGCAGAACTAAACTAAAGTTTCAGATGAAAGAAGATCTTCATAAGCAACATCACATCTTGTCACAGCAGCAAAATGGTGGCTTGTCATTTCTTACAGGAAAGTATATATACTCTGAATGTATCATGTTTCAGCATCGCTCTGTTATAGGCTCATATATCTAATTTCATCATCACACAAGATCAGAGCCATCTATTGGGCTAGATTAAAATTAACCAAGATCATAAAACAAATATGTAAAAACATTAAAATTCTCATTTACAATGAGAAATCATTGTCACCCAATGAGACATACTTAATTTCATGCAACCAATTTATTTTCTTCATGTAGTCAAGATAAACAAGATGCCAGACAGTAATCAGAGGCTACTGCATAGTTTTATGAGAACTGAACCTACTCAAAGTCTATAAAATCAGCTCCTTGAGTCCCCGAAGGCAAATGTACATAGGAAGCCAAATTTTAATCAGGAGATTGCTTCATGAACCTGGAAGCAGATGTGGAGAGTTGGATGATTCATATGTCAAATGGTGCATCACACAACAGCGATGTTCTTGGCAATAGGGACAGACATGAGATAGGACAGCTTTAACTAAGATCATTTTCACAATGCTATCTGCATTTGCAGATTTAGAGTGGCTTTATCACGAGGATCAAAAAAACTCAAAGTTCAAGCAAAGGCTAAGGATTCACCTCTGCTTCTACACTGTGGTTATTTCCACTACATATTTTTGCCCTCTTTTCTTGTAATTCTTCTGATCCACTTATTCTGTGTTTATATCTGCGAGTACACTACTTTGAACTAATTTGGTCATATGTTTTCTCTTGTCAAAAAACTTGATTTATTGCTTAATTCTCAAAGTACAATATTGTTTCAATTATTTCTGGGCCCAGATTAGAGCTCCCAGGTATTAACAATAGAACAAAGTTTTCCAGAAGTTCATTTTCAAAGAAAAACATTAAAATCTTGCTTACTATAGTTTACCAGAATGTAATCACTCCTTGTTTTTCCTACTGTGAGATTTGACTTCATTTATTTTAACTTTCTTAAGCCATTTACCTATGTATTACTTTATAATTTGGTAATGTTATACCTCTGCAGTTCACACTTCAGTTTGCAAGTGTCTTCAGGGGAGGAGCTATTTGCAATTCATTACTGAGGTGCCTTCAACACATACGAGAATTTTTCACAAACATGGGCTTAACAAACATTGGAATAATTGATTCAGTAAAAAAAAAGAATGAGAACACCTGGGACTAAAAGTGTGCTAAATTCCTTCTGTCCATATGCCATAACTAGGGAATCCTGGCTAACATGACGACAATATATTTTAGTCAACATATGTCACCTTATACAGAACACCTTGTATTCCTCAGAGGATAACAAAAAAAAAAATTTACTATTATACATGATATCATCATATGCTAACATAATCTTGATATTAATGGCCTAAATGAGCACATAATATATGTTTTTTCTCAATCTCTCCTAAATATTTTGAAGCACTAGCATTGTTATTCTCCTCTTCAGCTATAGAAACCAAGGCACAGAAAGGGCAAATCACTCACTGTCCCCTAGCCTGTCTCTATTAAATTCAGGATGTGTGCCAAATCAGGCACATGTCAGAGCCTATGCTCTTAACCACTGTGCTAAGTTTTCTCTTTGTGTTAGGCCATTCTCACATTGCTATAAAGAAATACCTGAAACTGGGTAATTTATAAAGAAAAGAGGTTTAATTGGTTCATGGTTCCGCAGGCTGCACAGAAAGTGTGATGCTGGCATCTGCTCAGCTTCTGAGGCCCCAGGAAACTTACAGTCATGGTGGAAAGGGAAGAGGGAACCAGCATGTCACGTGGCTGGAGCAGGAGCATGAGAGCAAAGGGGCAGGTGCCACACACTTTTAGACAACCAATCACACAAGAACTCACCCACTATGATGAGAACAGCACCAAGGGGATGGTGCTGAACCATTCATGAGAAATCTACCTGCGTGATCCAACCACCTCCCACCAGGCCCCACCGTTAACGTTGGGAATTACAACTTGATGTGAAATTTGGGCAGGGACTCAGAACCAAACCATATCACTCCTATATCTGGGTTTTCAGAAATGATCTAGACTAGTCTCTTTACTCATAGGTATGAAATAATGAGATACAAAGATTACTTTTTAACAGGTATGGTTTAACTAAAATGTTTAGTGTGTGTGTGCATGTAGGTATCATAGATGGTTGGAAGTTTCTTCTTTTTAACCTTTATATTGTATCCTACCTTTGCTCTGTCTGTTTTCTTTAGTTCCTCGCTGCACACACACATGCACATGCACACACACACATGTTTCTCATTGCAAGGTTTTTGCCCAGTCTAGGATCAAATTTTGTTTTCCCTAGGAAGTTCTTTCTGACCTAATCCCACTATATGAACTCTTAGCGTTTTCTTTTTCACAGCACTCATTTCCAGGTAATGCAATCTGGTTAATTACTTATAGGTAAAGCAGATGCCAGCTCCCTGGCATTGCCCAAGTCCTTTGGAATTATAGGGTCATGACTTTCTGTAGTATTTTAATATAAATGGGTTGAACTTTCACTCTACACATGGAAGTTCACAATATTCTAAACATTTTAGATATTAATAAGAAACTTAAATTTCTTTGTAACTCCTATATCCAGATCTCTAAATAGCTGCATGCTACATCTTGTTGTCTGTACATTCTGACCCATTTTTGCAACTCCTTCATCCTCATAGGATATAAAGTCTAATCGTTTCCTGAACAGAATACTAGCTAGTGTGATTTAGACTTTGCTGAAAAGTTGGGGGTAGTGGTAGTGATGGTAGTACAGGTAGAGCTTTTTCACATTGCAACACAGCAAATTAAATACACTCTTAGACTCACCTGGCCTTAAAACTCTCTCAGCCATCTGATCTACTCTCAGCCTCTTCTACCTTTTCATCAACTCCACCGACTCTTATTTTCCTCTCATGTTTTCTTTTTTTTTTTCTTTGCTCATTCTTTGTCTAGTGGTTTTCCATCATAGTTAACCATTTGAAACATCCAGTGAGCCTTACAAAAATGCCAGTGTTAGGGTCCTACCAAAGCAATAAAATCAGAAGTTCTGGAGTACAGGTCAGTCATCAGTTTTTGTTGTTGTCTTTGTCATTGTTTAATTTACCTAGATTATTATAATATATAGCCAGGTTTAAGAACCATGCAATACATCCAGTATATCACTCTGAGGGTGTGTTTTTTCATACTAAGAAAGGTCAGCAAGATATTTGTGTAAATAAATACATTCTCTCCACCAGAAAGTCACTTCTGACTTCCACCTGACACCTTCCTCTGACACTTCTTGACTTCCTGACTTTAATAAAAAATATTCTTCCCCCAGTATTAGGTTGATTTATTGTTTCATTTCTATTTCCTTTGCTAGATTCTAAGCTTCATGAGGACAGGATTAGGGTTTGTGCCTTGTTTGTTATTGTTTCCTAGAAGAGAAAAAGATAACAAAATAGCACCTGAGGAGATTAGTCACTCATAAACATTTGTTGAATAAGTCAATGATTTACAATTGCAGAGAATTTGAAACAATAAAGAACAAAGAATATTTTATCTATTTAAAAATTGATGTGGAAAGAGTACAAAAAGATATATTTTATATTAGTTCTTAATATTTTTATTAATTAAAATATTTCCATAGTTATTTGGGAATATAAATTTGCATTATGAGTAACTTTTATTTCTCATAAAATTATGATACATAATTAAATTTAATTACAAGCAAATAATTTTAGAGGAAATTAGCTGCCATTAATCTTCTAGTCCTTCAAACACTGACTCTCAGAGTGGGTGGAATAAGAAAAAGAATTCCAAACAGTGGGGGATATTATCAAATATATTTTCCCAGCAGGAAACAGGCAAACAGATTTGGGAACTTCAGTGGGAAGCTTCTAGCAAAGATTTGTTGCCATATGAGAACTGGAAAAAGAACATTGGATAGTCCTTGTCTGATATTTATGTGGGTGTCCTTAAAAGAAAGGAAGGGAATGGACTTTTCCACAGCTGAGTTCCAGATGTATCCAAAGGAACACATTTTACTGTCACTGATGTCAACTGTCTCCTGACTCCTTTCACTAATTATTACAGACTGGACATTGTGAACCCACATCATTTCAGGCAAGGGCCCTTGCAGATCTTGATGTATGGTGCCAGTCTGATCTCTGCTTCACAGCTTAATATTAATACTATTATTATAATAACTATATTAATATTAACTATAATAAAATAACTGTCATGTAATGAGTGTCTACTGTTCATCATGTCTTTATATACATTATCTTTTGTAATCATTACAGAAAAACGAGCAATAGTTATGACTATCTACATTTTCCAGATAAAGAAACAAATCAAGAACCAGAAAGTATAAGATTGTGTTCACAGAGTAAATAAGCAGTTCAATAGAGACTAGAGACTCCAACTGAGAGTTTTCTTACAGTAATATTTTCTACAAAACCTTAGAAAGAAATCATTAAAGAATAAAAGTCAAATTTAAATGTTAGCATGTTAATTTCAATTTTTCTTTCCAATCCCTGGATCTACATAATGTCCAGGCAGCAACTCCATTCAGATTAGACTTTGGACAACGGAAACATCAAATTACTGACCAACCAACAGTTGATCATAAGTAAGTGAATTGTTAGTTTGTTCTTTGTGGGATCAAAACATACTTTATTGATAACCTTTCCGTAGTGTCATTGATCTTAGCATTGGAACTGATATACAATGTTTAAATAAATTAAAACAACAATGTCTGTTGTGCCTTCTATATCTTATTTCGTCTAGTTTATGTTACTTCTGAGATTTGGTTGTTAAAAGATACATATATTGATCTTGTTCAGCCTAAAACATGTTTTGTAACCTACTATCTAAGAAAGGTTTCAGACATAAGAGGCAGGGAGATAGCCAATTCAATCCTTCTTCCAGATGTTTGGGTTTTGAGATAGCAGTGCTATTTGCCAGCTGGAATGTAGTTGGATTTGAGAAAGGATAATTTCCACCATGAAACTTGAACAAGTCATCACTTTAGCCTTCAAGGCAAGATCGCTGACAGAGATCTAATCCCAAAACTGTAGAGAAAAGAAAATACTTTTCCTAAAAGAAGGATGCAGTATATTGGAGGCCTGATTTCTCAAAGAAAGTGATTTTGAAACATTGATAAGGGAGGCACATAAAATGCCTTATGGTCTGATGATTCTTTAGTTACTGATAGACAATTATTATTTTCATACAGCAGTATGCACAATATGATTCCTACCTGGCTGCTACTTTTTGCATATAATTTCACGACCAATTCTGAGACTTACCCTCAGTCTTTGATTGTGTACTCAGTTTTACCCTACTTCTGCAACATGATTCATGTTTGTAACTTAATATTTACTAACCAGATCCCTATTTTGTTCTTCATACTTGGCTTTTTATTTGGGAAATTTATCTGGAGTCCCATACCTCTAAAACTGAGATCTAGCTTTATTTTTTCAAACCAGTTGCCCGGAACTGAAGTTCTAGCCCTGGCTCTTTGTCTAATGTCTGAGGCATTTTTAGCCAGTCATAGATTTGCCTGATACCTACCAGCTACCTTGATTCCTATCACTTGCTCCAGGCTCCCATTCCTCACTAGGCCTCTAGGTACACTTTCCCCAACCCATACCTCATAATAAATACTTTCTGAGTGCCATTTTGTCGTTAATCCTTTGCATTGGGGGTTATGTTTGATGTACTGGTCTTTCCTCTGGTACCTATGGCTGCTCTGTGTCCTGCACCCATCACTCCCAGGATATTTCTGTTTGCCCCATCCCACTGCATCACTAAACCTTGAGCAGACATATGACACACAGGACCTCATAAATCCTAACTGCTGAATATGCAGGCAAATATTCCATTCTGGCCAGTGTGTGGGGTTGCACAATTCCACATGACCTATATCACTGCTGGCACATTCTCTTTTAGGAACAATTCCTCTTCCTGGAAATAATCACAACCAGAAGCACCAAATTTTGCAACACTCTGGGAAACCACTTGAATAATTCTGTGAGAGTGAAGAAGATATCAAGTGTCAGTCCTAGGATTGATTTTTATTAGAATAAGAAAACTGTATATGTGCTGCCTTGATCACAGGCATTTCTGCTTATTTTCAAAATATACACATGATGATATTGCATCATATATTCAGGTAAAGTGTCTATATTTCCCCATGAAAATTCTGAAGACATCTGAGCAATGGAAATGTTGATTTCTTCAGAAGTCTTTGAAATTAGAATATGTTCTCACTTATTTCAGATTTAGCACAAAGGCAAAGTTCTAACCCGATTTTCCGGCTTCATATCAAGCTCTGTATCTCTAGATTGCATTTTGTCATATGCATTTTGGTTTCTGAAATCCTATGTCACATACAATATTTGTCATTAAAATTAGAATTATAAATACATAAACGTATGTATATATAGACACATATATAGTCACGTAACATCTTACAAAGTGCATTTACATATAATATTTTATTGAAAGCCTTAAAGTGTACTGTAGGTTGAATATTATCTTCATTTTTATAGATACAGAAACAGAAATCTCAACTGAATGATAGTTAGCAAAACAAAAAACTGAATTTAGGTCCCATTGTTTCAAATCTCCTGCTGTTTCACCAGGTTCCACTCACTAAGCTTACTGCCTTAGTCATCACCCCTTCCCTGTGTTGTTTACAAGTATGGAGTATATTATAATTGAAATATGTGCTATAAAAACATGATATAAACTAAATTTTCAATGGACTGTCCCATTTGGTAAATTGCAATATCTTATATTTTACATAATCCTTGGAAGTATTATTGACTTACTAGATAACTTGGGACAGAAAATTCTATTATCTCTCCTTACCTAACATGGGAGAAGAAAGTATCAAAATCACTAACCTAAATAATGAAAATGCAGCACAATGATTTCATTTCTGTATTTATTTAGTTATTCAAGCAACACAGTTCAGCTGAGCATCTCTTACATATCAGGTACTGTGATAGAAATGGAGAGTACTGTGATAGAAATGGAGATAAGAAAAAAGACAATGTTTACTCTGAATTGCTAATAAGTCTAATGGTGAAAGCTGTAAATGTTTTTAATAGAGATACCCTAAAAAGGTTATAGGGACTTAGAGAAAAAGAACCCCACTGTATTAGTGGAAGCATAAAAAGTTTCATGGAGTAGTAAAAAAGCACATAAACGAAGTGGCATTCCAAGATGGCCAAATAGGAACAGCTCCGGTATGCAACTCCCAGCATAATTGATGCAGAAGATGGGTGATTTCTGCATTTCCAACTGAGTTACCTGGTTCATCTCATTGGGACTGGTTGGACAGTGGGTGCAGCCCACAGAGGGCTAGCTGAAGCAGGGCACGGCATCGTCTCCCCCGGGAAGTGCAAGAGGTCAGGAGATTTCCCTTTCCTAGCCAATGGAAGCTGTGACAGACTACCTGGGAAAACGGGACACTCCTGCCCAAATACTGTGCTTTACCCAAGGTCTTAGCAACTGGCAGAAAAGGAGATTCTCTCCCGTGCCTGGCTCGGCAGGTCCCATGCCCACAGAACCTTGCTCACTGCTAGCACAGCAGTCTCAGATAGAACTGTGAGGCAGAGCGGTGTCTGCCATTGCTGAGGCCTGAGTAGGTACACAAACCAGCCGGGAAGCTCGAACTGGGTGGAGCCCACCACAGCTCAATGAGGACCACTGCCTCTAGATTTCACCTCTGTGGGCAGGGCAAAGTTGAACAAAAGGCAGCAGACAACTTCTGGATACTTAAACGTACCTGTCTGACAGCTTTGAAAAGAGCAGTGGTTCTCCCAGCATGGCATTTGAGCTCTGAGAATAGACAGACTGCCTCCTCAAGTGGGTCCCTGACCCTTGTGTAGCCTAACTGGGAGACACCTCCCAGTGTGAGCTGACAGACACCTCATATAGGCAACTGCACAAAGCTTCCAGAGGAAGGATCAGGCAGCAACATTTGCTGTTCTGCAATATTTGCTGTTCTGCAGCCTCTGCTGGTGTTATCCAGGCCAACAGGGTCTGGAGTGGACCTCCAGCAAACTCCAAGAGACCTGCAACTGAGGGACCTAACTGTTAGAAGGAAAACTAACAAACAGAAAGCAATAGCATCAACATCAACAAAAAGTTCATTTACATCAAAACCCCATCTGTAGGTCACCAACATCAGAGACCAAAGGTAGATAAACTCACAAAGATGGGGAGAAACCAGAGAAGAAAAGCTGAAAATTCTAAAAATCAGATCACCTCTTCTCCTCCAAAGGATCGCAGCTCCTTGCCAGCAATGGGACAAAGCTGGATGGTGAATGACTTTGACAAGTTGACAGAAGTAGGCTTCAGAAGGTCGGTAATAACAAACTTCTCTGAGCTAAAGGAGGATGTTCGAACCCATCGCAAGGAAGCCAAAAACTTTGAAAAAAGATTAGCTGAAGGGATAACTAGAATAAACAGTGTAGAGAAGACCATAAATGACCTGAAGGAGCTGAAAACCATGGCATGAGAACCTCGTGATGCACGCACACGCTTCAATAGCCAATTCGATCAAGTGGAAGAAATGATATCAGTGATTGAAGATCAAATTAATGAAATAGAGCAAGAAGACAAGGTTAGACAAAAAAGTAAAAAGAAATGAACAAAGCCTCCAAGAAATATGGGACTATGTGAAAAGACCAAATCTACTTTGATTGGTGTACTTGAAAGTGATGGGGAGAATGGAACCACGTTGGGAAAGGCTCTTCGGGGTATTACCCAGGAGAACTTCCCCAACCTATCAAGGCAGGCCAACATTCAAATTCAGGGAATACAGAGAACACCACAAAGATACACCTCGAGAAGAGCAACCCCAAGACACATAATAGCCAGATTCTCCAAGGTTGAAATGAAAGAAAAAGTGTTAAGGGCAGTCAGAGAGAAAGGTTGGGTTACCCACAAAGGGAAGCCCATCAGACTAACAGCGGATCTCTTGGCAGAAACTCTATAAGCCAGGAGAGAGTGGGGGCCAATATTCAACATTCTTAAAGAAAAGTATTTTCAACCCAGAATTTCATATCCAGCCAAACTAAGCATCATAAGTGAAGGAGAAATAGAATCATTTACAGACAAGCAAATTTTGAGAGATTTTTGTCACCACCAGGCCTGCCTTACAAGCACTAAATATGGAAAGAAACAACCAGTATCAACCACTGCAAAAACATGACAAATTATAAAGACTATTGATGCTATGAAGAAACCACATCAATTAACGGGCAAAATAACTAGCAAACATCATAATGGCAGGATCAAATTCACACATAACAATATTAGCCTTAAATGTAAATGGGCAAAATGCCCCAATAAAAAGACACAGACTGACCAATTGGATAAAGAGTCAAGACCTATCAGTGTGCTGTATTCAGGAGACCCACCTCACATGCAGAAACACACATAGGCTCAAAATAAAGGGATGGGGGAAGATCTACCAAGAAAATGGAAAGGAAAAAAAAAAAAAAGAGAGAAAAAGAAAAGCAAAAAAAAAGCAAGCAAGGGTTGCAATTGTAGTCTCTGATAAAACAGATTTTAAACCAACAAAGATCAAAAGAGACAAAGAAGGCCATAACATAATGGTAAAGGGATCAATTCAACAAGAAGAGTTAACTATCCTAAATGTATATGCACACAATACAGGAGCACCCAGATTCATAAAGCAAGTCCTTAGAGACATACAAAGAGACTTAGACTTCCACACAATAATAATGGGAGACTTTAACACCCCACTGTCAATATTAGACAGATCAACAACACAGAAGGTTAACAAATATATCTGGAACTTGAACTCAGCTCTGCACCAAGCAGACCTAATAGACATCTACAGAACTCTCTACCACAAATCAACAGAATATACATTCTTCTCAGCACCATATTGCACTTAATCTAAAATTGACCACACAATTGGAATTAAAGCACTCCTCAGCAAATGTGAAAGAACAGAAATCACAACAAACTGTCTCTCTGACTACAGTGCAATCAAATTAGAACTCAGGATTAAGAAACTCACTCAAAACCACACAACTACATGGAAACTGAACAACTTGCTCCTGAATGACTACTGGGTACATAACGAAATGAAGGCAGAAATAAAGATGTTCTTTGAAATCAATGAGAACAAACACACAACATACCAGAATCTCTGGGACACATTTAAAGCAGTGTGTAGAGGGAAATTTACAGCATTAAAGGTCCACAACAGAAAACAGGAGTGATCTAAATTCAATACCCTAACATCACAATTAAAAGAACTAGAGAAGCAAGAGCAAATTCAAAAGACAGCAGAAGGCAAGACATAACTAAGATCAGAACAGAACTGAAAGAGATAGAGACACAAAAAAACCCTTAAAAAAAATCAATGAATCCAGGAGCTGTTTTTTTGAAAAGATCAACAATATTGATAGATCACTAGCAAGACTAATAAAGAAGAAAAGAGAGAAAAATCAAATAGATGCAATAAAAAATGATAAAGGGGATATCACCACCAATCTCACAGAAATACAAATTACCATCAGAGAATACTATAAACACCTCTACACAAATACCTCTACCAGAGGTACAAAAAGGAGCTGGTACCATTCCTTCTGAAACTATTCTAATCAATAGAAAAAGAGGGAATCCTCCCTAACTCATTTTATGAGGCCAACATCATCCTGATACCAAAACCTGACAGAGACACAACAAAAAAAGAATTTTAGACTAACATCCCTGATGAACATCGATGCAAAATTCCTCAATAAAAAAGTGGCAAACCGAATCCAGCAGCACATCAAAAAGCTTATCCACCATGATCAAGTTGGCTTCATCCCTGGGATGCAAGGCTGGTTCTACATACACAAATCAAAACGTAATCCATCACATAAACAGAACCAAAGACAAAACCCACATGATTATCTCAACAGATGCAGAAAAGGCCTTTGACAAAATTCAACAGCCCTTCATGATAAAAACTCTCAACAAACTAGGTATTGATGGACCATATCTCAAAATAATAAGAGCTATTTATGACAAACCCACAGCCAATATCATACTGATGGGCAAAAACTGGAAACATTCACTTTGAAAACCAGTACAAGACAAGGATGCCCTCTCTCACCACTCCTATTCAACATAGTGTTGGAAGTTCTGGCCAGGGCAATCAGGCAAGAGAAAGAAATAAAGGGTATTGAATTAGGAAAATAGGAAGTCAAATTGTCCCTGTTTGCAGATGACATGATTGTATATTTAGAAAACCCCATCTTCTCAGTCCAAAGTCTCCTTAAGCTGATAAGCAACTTCAGCAAAGTCTCAGGATACAAAATCAATCTGCAAAAATCACGAGCATTCCTATATACCATTAACAGACAGAGAGTGAAATCATGAGTCAACTCCCATTCATAATTGCTACAAAGAGAACAAAATACCTAAGAATCAAACTTACAAGGGATGTGAGGGACCTCTTCAAGGAGAACTGCAAACCACTGCTCAATGAAATAGAAGAGGACACAAAGAAGTGGAAGAATATTCCATGCTCACGGATAGGAGAATCAATATCGTGAAAATGGCCAGACAGCCCAAAGTAATTTAGAGATTCGATGCCATCCCCATAAAGCTACCAATGACTTTCTTCACAGAATTGGAAAAACTACTTTAAATTTCATATGGAACCAAAAGAGAGCCCACATTGCCAAGACAATCCTTAGCAAAAAGAACAAAGCTGGAGGCATGACGCTACCTGGCTTCAAACTATACTACAAGGCTACAGTCCAAAACAGCGTGGTACCAGTACCAAAACAGATATATAGACCAATGGAACAGAACAGAGGCCTCAGAAATAACACCATACATCTACAACCATCTGATCTTTGACAAACCTGATGAAAACAAGAAACGGGGAAAGGATTCCCTATTTAATAAATGGTGCTGGGAAAGCTTGCTAGCCATATGTTGAAAGCTGAAACTGGATCCCTTCCTTACACTTTATACAAAACTAAATTCAAGATGGATTAGAGACTTAAATGTTAGACCTAAAACCATAAAAACCCTAGAAGAAAACCTAGGCAATACCATTCAGGACATAGGCATGGGCAAGGACTTCATGACTAAAATACCAAAAGCAATGGCAACAAAAGCCAAAATTGACAAATGGGATCTAACTAAACTAAAGAGCTTCTGCATGGCAAAAGAAACTGCCATCAGAGTGAACAGGCAACCTACAGAATGGGAGAACATTTTTACAATGTACCCATCTGACAAAGGGCTAATATCCAGAATCTACAAAGAACTTAAACAAATGTACAAGAAAAACAAACAAACAACCCCATCAAAAAGTGGGCAAAGGATATGAACAGACATTTCTCAAAAGAAGACATCTATGCAGCCAACAGACACATGAAAAAATGCTCATCATCACTGGTCATTAGAGAAATGCAAATCAAAGCCACAATGAGATATCATCTCACACCAGTTAGAATGGCAATCATTAAAAAGTCAGGAAACAACAGATGCTGGAGAGGATGTGAAGAAATAGGAACGCTTTTACACTGTTGGTGGGAGTGTAAATTAGTTCAACCATTGTGGTAGATAGTGTGGTGATTCCTCAAGGATCTAGAACTAGAATTATCATTTGACCCAGCAATCCCATTACTGGGTATATACCCAAAGGATTATAAATCATGCTACTATAAAGACACATGCACATGTATGTTTATTGTAGCACTATTCACAATAGCAAAGACTTGGAACAAACCCAAATGCCCATCAATGATAAACTGGATTAAGAAAATGTGGCACATATACACCATGGAGCACTATGCAGCCATAAAAAAGGATGAGTTCATGTCCTTTGCAGGGACATGAAGCTGGAAACCATCATTCTCAGTAAAGTATCACAAGGACAGAAAACCGAATACCACATGTTCTCACTCATAGGTGGGAACTGAACAATGAGAACACTTGGACACAGGGTGGGGAACATCACACACCGGGGTCTTTTGGGGAGTGGGCACTGGGGGAGGGATAGCTTAGGGGAAAAACCTAATGTAAATGACGAGTTAATGGGTGCAGCAAACCAACATGGCACATGTATACCTATGTATCAAACCTGCACATTTTGCACATGTACCCTAGAACTTAAAGTATAACAATAAAAAAATGAAAATAATAAAATTAAATTAAAAAAACACATAAAGAAGGTAAAGGAGAAAAATGTATATTTGCTAAATGAGGAATTAAGATTGAAAGAAGTCTGCCTATTATGGCTTAAAATGAAATTATAAACAGTACTCTAAAACTGTAAAACTGCTGTGTTGTAGAGAATGAAGATTATGCGAGTCTGAAAGTTAGCTTATGACCATGATAAGAAAAATCACAGATAGTGCCCTGAGATTTTTCTACTTATTCCCAGTGGAATAAGTAGAAATGGAAACCCTCCAAGGTTTTTAATGGCAGCATTTAAGGAGATCCTGAAATCTTCCAAACAACTCCTTAAATTTAGTTTCCTGAAAGCAGAGCCCGAAACAAGAATTTTGGTTCAAGTAGTTTATTTAGGTTGCAGTTTCAGGAATCAAAGTGAAGGAATGCAGAAGGGGTTCAGGGAAAGGAGGTATATTAGGCTGTTTCTGTGTTGCTATAAATAAATATCAGACCTTGAGTAATTTTTAAGAAAAGACCTTTCTTTGGCTTATGATTTTGCAGGCTGCACAGGAAGCAAAACATCATCTGTTTGGCTTTAGGGGAAGCCTCAGGGAGCTTTCACTCATGGCAGAAGGTAAAGCTGGAGCAGGTGCTTCACGTGGCAAAAAAGCAGTAGTAAAGTGGGGGAGGGTGAGTGCCACACATGTTTAAACAACCAAATCTCACAGGCACTCACTCACTATGGCACAGACAGCACCAAGCCATGAAGGATCCACCCTTGTGACCCAAATACCTCCCACCAGGCCCCACCTTCAACACTGGAAATTCTATTTCAACCTGAGATTTAGAGGGGACACATATCTAAACTCTATCAGGAGGAAAGCGATTAGTGGATGTCAAAATGAATGGGTGACATCTGGGGTTCAATTCTGCTTGGGATTCCCTGGGAGATGTAGAGCATACCATAATGTCATCCCACCAAGTGTGAGGAAGCTGAGACCTTTATTCACATGCTTTACTCTTCAACCATTAAGGGTAAATCTTAGGGCATTAACTCTCTGGACTTCTGGTTTGGTCTATACTAAAAGCACACTCATCAGAGAAAGCCTTCAGGTAGAGAGATAAAGCAACTGTTAAACTGTAGGGGAGCAGGTATAGGCAGACTCTCAGGTAGGCCAATTTCATAGCACTAGAATGAGGATCATTTTTCTTTCTGCAAAATGTAAAACAGTCTATTCTGGCTGGGAGGAACCAGTAGAGACCCCCTTGGGGCTGCTGTGAATTTTAAGTCATTAGAGTTTTCCTCCTTGTCATCTCCTTCAGTGTGTCTGCCTCCATGGTAAATCCGAAACATACCCAAATTGTATCACCCTTGATGAAATCTACTGTCTGCTGAATGTCGGCTTTTGAAAGCTGGGGCATCCTAATTGCCGTCAACAGACTTCCTTTGAATGCCTATGGGGCTTGGGAGAGCAAACTGTGTGGTTGTTATTTGTCCTCCCTGGGACATGCAGTATCAAGAAACACCGCCTACCTTCCAAGGCTTCCATCTCTTTTGTTGCTCCGGATTGCAAATGACATCCTTGTGTGGGATGCATTAAGACCTTTTGTGTCCTGGTATCAGCTAGAGGCCTGCTCAGTGTACACTCTGGCAGCTCTCATTATGAGGAATAATAGGCAACATGTTTCCTTAAGATTTGTTATCTTTTCTCACTCAGCCCCAGCCAGTATGTCTGCTGGGCATTTTCTGGGCCCTGCTTTGGTGCAATAATGAGGAAGGCAAGATAGGAGAGCAGCATTTGTTATGGGATCCCAGCTGCAAACCTGACATCTGCTGAGTGTTCTGTAACTTTCTTTGAACATAATTAAATACAATCAGCAGCCTCCCTTGGCCTCCCACCATAGACCCCATTAGAAAAAAGGAAGAATCTGACATCAAACCTATGTGGAAAAATGCTGAACAATGGGACTAATTCAACCTCAATTCATCCATCCATTACTGTTGAAGAAAGATGTGAATCATTACTTTCCTAAAAACTTTTCTGCTTTTCTTTTTTTTTCTTCCTTTACTCTGTTCCTTCTTTTCTTCTCCCACTTTGAATTTCTTTTTCTCTATTTTTTTTTTTTTTTCTGTTAGGGCATGGGGACTCACATGGCTCAGAAAGCCTCAGAATTTCCTTCCTTCCTTCCTTCCTTCCTTCCTTCCTTCCTTCCTTCCTTCCTTCCTTCCTCCCTCCCTCCCTCCCTCCCTCCCTCCCTCCTTTCATTGTTTACTTATTTTCTTCCTTAAATATTTATTTAGTACATTCCAGTACCCATGTGATAAGATAAACAAGACAGACATCAGGTATATGCCCTTCTGAATTTAAAATTGCCAATTTAAAAGGAGCTCAGAAACACAGCAGCATGATTAGTGGAGAAAGCACTGGCTTGGGACTAAGATATACCCGGTTGTAAATGCTTCTCTACCATTTCCTAATTGTTTCACTTCCCTAGGCCTACTTTGCTCATCTATACACAACATTGTTGTGATATATAAACTAGTTAATAAACCTTAGCACATAACTCAACATATTGTAACTTTGCTTTTTTCCTACTTGCCTCAAATAGTCCTCTGAAGGGGGCTAAACACTGTGCTCTGAGTAAATAAATATTGAAAGAATATATGAATGTCTGCGGGTAAGATAATATAGTTCCATGCTCATAGAAGCCAAATGTTCCAAAGCTGGAAGGGATGCTCACTCTACACAGACTGGAAAATAAGCAACCTTAAGCACTATGCCTCAAGTCATCCAGCTAATTGAAGTTGAGAGTTGGCTGTAACTAAAACCTCAATAATTCTCTTCCAATACTCTTTCTACTTCATTGCTCTAGAAAGTCAATTTTAGAACGTAGACAGCCAGTGCAAAGAAGAAGTGGAGACCAGGCTAGCCAGGTCCAATCTCTCTCTTATAAGGCTATATTCTGTTACTAGATTCATTTTCTTTCTGTAAAATGTTTATTACACAATCACTGCATTTTTGGGGCAGAAAATGTTGATTGCTCACACAGTAGTCATCCCTTTCATCTTCTTTTCTCAGAAAACCATCATTGCACATAGAAACTGAAATAATAATTACTTCCTTTCCCAGCCTCTCCTGAAGCTAGGACATGGGCATGAAATTAATGTTGGCTGGTGGTACATGAGAGGATGTGTTCTGTTACTTGCAATTTACAGAATCTTCATTTTAAAAAAGATTTTCAAATTCTTTAAATCTATAATATTATCTTGTTAGATTTATTTACATGCATGCACTTGCACACATATATGTGAGCTCACACATGTGCTTACATATATATATATAAAAGGTCACTTGAAATCAATATTTTGCGACTTGTTCATATAGTATTACTAACTTTCATTATAATTTAAAATTATTTTACCCCATTATTTTGGCTACACAATACTCTAATTTATGTCCAAATAGACCTATATGTAAGCAACTCTCTATTGTTGATCATTTAGCTTATTTCCAACAGTGTAGCTTACAAATAGCATTTTCATGACCATCCATAAAGCTAGAGTTATTTTTCCTTCCCACAATATATTAATTTTCACAAAACACTGCATTTATAATGGCATCACTTTACCAAAGTTACTTTGGTATAGTTTTACACTTTATAAAGTGCTCTTACATTCAATGTCTCTTTTGAGTTTTACAACTATTTCTTGAAGATAACTGGATGGCTGTTATTAACTCTATTTTTTAAATGACAAAAAGGAAGTCAATTCAACTGAGGCTTACAATTGGATTGGCTTCCTCAAGAGCCAAGCTTGTATATAGCAAGTCAGGAGCTATTAGAGGCTTTTTTAAACTTAAAATTCTAGTATCATACATCTTTCTTGTATTCCCATCTTCTTACCTGTAGGCCCAACTCCTTCGTTTTTGACAAAAGAAGACATATGTCTGTCTTTGAGTTGATTGTAATTCAGTGGAGGAAAGTGGCAAGTAAATGGACATTTATATTATCATATGAAAAATACAATAATTACAGAATGAAGGAGTAGCTCTTAAGTCATCCAGGAATGCTATGAAAAGCTTCGTAGGAAAGCTAAAATTTAAGGAGACTATTATTTCATATCAAGTTGAGAATTCTTATTGAGGTGTTTAAAGTTTCCTTCAGGCAATTATACCTCACTGCATTTTCATCCTTTCTAAAACTTCTGTCTCTCTCAATCCTACTCATCATTTCAAATCTTGTTCAACGTTGATTTCTTTTACAAAACCAGGCTCAACTCCTATGGTTGTTCTTGGAAAGTACAGAATTGTCTTAGCATATTGGAGAAGACTGAAAGCCTCATTCTGTAAAATTTTTCATTTTCTGACCAAAAGTAAAGAAACAACAGACTGCCTACTAGTGTTAGTTATTATGCCTTGAATCAGGGATGCAGAGATATTTGTGGCATGGCCATTGCCAAGAGACGGTAATTGTAATGATCCAGAAATAGTGGGATGGTAGCCTTCTTATGAATTTGCTCTCAATGGGTCACGTTTACTTTCCTTCAACATATTTCTGTCTTTGTAGCTTTCTGATGCAGTACAAATATTAAATAATAATGGTTTTGCTGGTGAATTTTCTTTTGTTGTTGTTGTTTATTGATGGAATGGTTTGGTTTTCTTCTTCAACTTTTATGTTAGGTTCAGGGGTACATGTATAGGGTTGTTATATAGGTAAATTGCATATCATGGGGGTTTGGTATGCAGAGTCTTTCATCACTCACATAATAAGCAGAACACCCAATAGGAAATTTTTTGATTCTCTTTTCTCCTACACTTCACCCTCAAGTAGGCCCAAGTGTCTATTATTTCCTTCTCTCTGTCCATGCGTACTCAATGTTTAGCTCCCTCTCATAAGTGAAAACATGTGGTATTTGGTTTTCTATTCCTAGGCTAGTTTGCTTAGGATAATGGCCTCCAGCTCCATCTATGGTGCTGTAAAGAACATAATCTCATTCTTTTTATGGCTGCATAGTATTATATAGTGTATATGTATCACATTTTCTTTATCCAGTCTACCATTGATGGACATTTAGGTTGATTCCATGCTTTTGCTATTGTGAATAGTGCTGCAATGAACATTCGTGTTCATGTGTCTTTGTGGAAGAACGATTTATATTTCTTTGGTATATGCCCAATAATGGGATTGCTAGGTCAAATGATTTCTTTGAGAAATAGCCAAACTGCTTTCTACAATTTTTCTTCCATCAGTGTATAAGTGTTCCCTTTTCCCCACAACCTCACCAGCATCTATTATTTTTTGACTTTTTAATAGTAGCCATTCTGACTGATATGAGATGGTATCTCATCATGGTTTTGATTTGCATTTCTCTAATGATTAGTGATATCTTCTTTTGAAAAGTGTCTGTTCATATCCTTTGCCCACATTTTAAGGGCATTGTTTGGCTTTTGTTTGTAATTTTTTTTTTGTTCCTTATAGATTCTGGATATTAGATCTTTGTTAGATTCATAGTTTGCAAATATTTTCCCCCATTCTATAGGTTGTCTGTTTACTCTGTTGATAGTTTATTTTGCTGGGCAGAAGATTTTTAGTTTAATTAGGTCCCATTTATCAATTTGTGTTTTTGTTGCAATTGCTTTTGGCATCTTTGTCATGAAATCTTTGCCAGATTCTATGTCCAGAATATTCTTTTCTAGGTTATCTTCCAGAGTTTTAACAGTTTTAGGTTTGACATTTAAGTCTTTAATCCATCTTGAGCCGATTTTTGTATATAATGTAAGGAAGGGGTGCAGCTTCAGTCTTCTGTACCTGGCTAGCCAGTTATCCCAGCAGCATTTATTGATAGGAGGTCCTTTTCTCATGGCTTGTTTTTGTTGACTATGTCAAGATCACATGGTTGTAGGTGTTTTGGCATTATTTCTAGGCTCTCTACTCTGTTTCGCTGGTCTATGTGTCTGTTTTTGTAACAGTACCATGGTGTTTTGGTTACTATAGCGTTGTTGTGTAGTTTGAATTCAGGTAATGTGATGCCTCTAGCTTTTGTTTGTTTGTTTGTTGTTGGTTTCCCTCTTAGGATTGCCTTGGCTATTTGAGCTCTTTTTTTTTGTTTCATATGCATTTTAAAATAGTTTTTCCTAATTATGTGAAAAATATCATTGTTAGTTTGATAAGAAAACACTGAATCTGTAAATTGCTTTGGGCAGTATGACTATTTTAACAATATTTCTTTTTCTTATCCATGAGCTTGGAATGCTTTTTATTTGTTTTTATCATCTCTGATTTCTTTGAGCAGTGTTTTATGATTCTCATTATAGAGATCTTTCACCTCCCTGGTTAGCTGTATTCCTAGGTATTTTACTCTTTCTGTGGCAATTTTGAATGGAATTGCATTTTTGATTTGGCTCTCAGTTTCGACATTATTAATGTATAGAAATGCTACTGCTTTTGTTCGTTGATTTTGTATCTTGAAACTTGGCTGAAATTATTTATCAAATCTAGGAGCTTTTGACAGAGACTATGAGGTTTTCTAGGTGTTGAATCATATTGTCTGCAGAGATAATTTGACTTCCTGTCTTCCTATCTGGATATCTTTTATTCCTTTCTCTTGCCTTGTTGCGCTTACTAGGACTTCCAGGACTATGTTCAGTAGGAGTGGTAAGAGTGGGCATCTTTGTCTTGTGCTAATTCTCAAGGGCAATGCCCATTCAGTATGATGTTTGGCTGTGGGTTTGCCACAGATGGCTCTTATTATTTTGAGATATGTTCCTTCAATGCCTAGTTTGTTGAGGGTTTTTAACATGAAGGGATATTGAATTTTATTAAAAGCCTTTTCTGCCATCTATTGAGATGATCACATGGTTTTTGTTTGTAGTTCTGTTTATGTGGTTAATCACATTTATTGATTTGCCTATATTGAAACAAATTTGAATCTACATACTGTAAAATCGAACACACAACTTGCCAAGAAACAATTCTTAATAAATTCAAAACAACCAAAATTATACCAAACACACTCTCAGACCACAGCACAATAAAAACTAGAAATTGACACTCAGAAAATTGCTCAAAACCTTTCCATTACATGGAATTAAACAATCTTCTCCTGAATGACTTTTGGGTAAACAAATTAAGGCATAAGACAGAATATTTTTGAAACTAATGAGAATAAAGATACAAAAACCAGAATCTCTGGGACACAACTAATACAGTGTTAAGAGCAGAGTTTATAGCTCTAAATGTCCACATTAAAAAATTACAAACATCTCAAATTACCAACCTAACATCATACCTACAAGAACTAGAGAAACAAGAGCAAACCAACTCCAGAAGCAGGAAACGACCTAATTCAGAGCTGAACTGAAAGAAATTGAGATGCAAAAAATCATACAAAAGATCAATGGATCCAGGAGTTGTTTTCTTGAGAGAATAAATAAGATTGAGAGACTGCTAACCAGACTAATAAAAAAACATAGAAGATCCACATAAATACAATCAGAAATGATAAAGGACATGTTACCATCGACCCCACAGAAATATTTAAAAATCCTCAGAAACTACTATTAACACCTCTATTCACATAAACAAGAATCCTAGCAGAAATTGATAAATTTCTGGACACTATACAACCTCCCAAGATTGGACCAGGAAGAAACTGAATTTATGAACAGGATAGTAACAAGTTCCAAAATTGAATTAGTGTAAAAAGTCTACCAACCCCAAAAAAGCTCAGGACCAGACAGATTCACAGCCAAATTCTACCAGATGTATAAAGAAGAGCTGGTACCATCCCTACTGAAACTATTCCAAAAAGTTCAGGAGGAGAGACTTCTCCCTAATTCATTCTATGAGGCCAGCATCATCTTGATACCAAAACCTAGCAGAGACATAACAAAAAAACAAAACTCCAGGCCAATATTCTTGATGAGCATACATAAGTTATCTTAATCTAAAAAAAAAAGTCAGAAGAATTTAACAACTAGAAAAAAAAAATCAGAAGACTAAAGATATGCCACTCAGTGAAGAGAATGAAGTGAGCCTAGAGAATGGAAGAATATATTCAAATATGATACAATAAGAGGCTCCCTGAGTAGGTGTTGATTGAGAAACAGTCTACTGAATGAGACATGCTTTTGGAAGCCACTCATCCTGGGATCTCAGAGATATTGCTATGATTTGGCAACATGCTGCTGTTGGAAATGATATGTAGCTTCATGTCAATAGACTTCACTGTAATTAAAATCAATCAAAGCATTCAGGGATTTTGAGAACTTTACCGTGTTGGCATGAGATCTATGGCAACATAGAAAAAGTATTTTGGTTGATGGATAAGCCATAGTCCTAGAAACATTACTCAAGAATTCAGGAGTTTTGGCACTGAAAACAAAGATACTTAAATCTATTGCTGAGGGGTATTTCTATAACCTGAATCTGAGTTGCCAAACCATTATGGAGGGCCAAAAGACAGATAAGTTATACAGACCATTAACGATTATGCTGGAAAATGTAAATTTAAAAAATCACCTACAGAAAGTTTTGTATTATGGAGGACCTGACCTGTCCACACAGAGAATCACAAGCTTGCAAGGAGAGTCTCTAGAGCCAGTGGCTAGCAAAATGAAGTTTCATATATTTTAACATAATCATGGGTAGGATATTCCATCCCCTTTGCCATATTGTATTGATTAGATAAAATCACAGTGCCTCCCCCACCCTACCAACTCAAGGAGAAAGGATTGCAAGAAGCTGTGAACAAAAGACAGAATTCATTAATACCACCTTGGATTCTGTCTGCCTTTGAAAGGAGTAAAAAAATTCGTAATTTCATATGGATAAATTGAGCTCGAAAATTACTCCATTTCTAGTTCTTGGTCTCAGAAACTAGCAAAACACTTTGCCCTCCAGTTCTATAATCTGTGCTTTTTACCTGATTATAAAATCGTAGTTAGTCTGTTATTTTTTAATTAAGACAGTTCAACCAAAACATTGGCTCAGATGCCATGATCAGTAAGTAGCTAAACTATATCTAAGCATTGAGGTAAACAGGTATTTTTTACGGCAATTATTCTACTGAGGGTGTTTCTAAAATTTATGTGAACTCCATTTATTAATTGCCTATGGTTGCATAACGTATCATTAGAAATAAATGGCTTTATATATATATATATTTTTCTCACGTCTCATATTCAGTAGGTGGGTCTTAGCTGGTTGGTTCTTCTGCTGGGGTCACCTGGGGCTACAGTTATCTAGCTGCTTGCCTGGGGTTGAATGGTCCAAGAAAACTTCACTCACGGGTCTGAAAATGGATGCTGATTATTGTGGAGACTGCTGTGTCCACATGGTCTCATTGTTTCAAGAATGCAAATATGGAAGTTACAAGGCCTCTCAAGGTCCCACTGAGAAATTGCACAAAATCACTTCTGTATTCTACTGGTCAAGGCATATCACATGGTCAGAAGAAAGTCACAGGCTGGAGAAATAGACTTCTTGATGTGAGGAACTAAAAATAACTTGAGACCAATTTTAATTCAAATTCTTATAGCTAGATTTGAAACCAAGTTCTAATGAGGTTCCATTCAGTCGTTTAAACAATTGTAAAAATAGAAAAAGGAGTTTAAATACATCCTTGATTGAACCAAGGAAACTTTAAAATGAGAATATTGACCTATTCATTAATCATTATGAAAATATTTTGTTTTGCTAAATGGACCAGCTCCAGGCTGGTACTGGGGGTCATCTGATAGAGTCCTGTGATGTGAACTGTCTATGGGTCTCTTGGCTGTGGAGACCAGTGCCCGTTCAGTGTGGGTGGCAGATGGTGCAATGGACTCCATGAGGTCCTTAGCTTTGGTGGTTTAATGCTCTACTTTTGTGCTGGTTGGCCTCCTGCCAGGAGGTGGCGCTTTCTAGAAAGCATCAGCTGTAGTAGTGTGGAGAGGGACCAGCAGTGGGCAGGGCCCTAGAACTCCCAAGATTAAATGCCTTTTGCCTTCTGCTACCAGTTGGATAGGGAAGGATCATCAGGTGGGGCGGGGCTAGGCATGTCTGAGTTCAGACTCTACTTGGGCGGGTCTTGCTGTGGCTGCTGTGGGGGATGGGGGTAAGATTCCCAGGTCACTGGAGGTGTGTACCTAGGAGGATTATGGCCCTCTCCGCCGAATCATGCAGGTTGTCGCGGAAGTGAGGTAAATCCCTCAGTCACAGGCCTCACTCAGCTCCCAGGCAAACCGAAGGGACTGTCTCACTCCCACCGTGCCCCCTCTCAACAGCCTGGAGTATTTCCAGGCAGAGGGCTTGAAAACTTGCCCGAGGCTATCCTCCTCCCAGCTGCGAGAGAAAAGGGCTTTAGTTCTTTCCCCGCCTTTGTAGTCTGCACACCTGATTCTGAGGCACGAATTATGGCTTCAAAATACTTTCACATGCACGTACTTTCCTTCTGGCCAGGAGGCTTCTCACCCTGTTCAAACTGTTACAAAGTTCAGCTAGAGAATTCCTTCTCCCTGTGGAGTTTTACCCCCTGCTCCTCTGGCCACCCTCCCAATGGATCCTTGTGGGGCCAGCAGAAATGGGCTGCTCCCGGGCCCAGCAAGCTACCAGGGCCTTTCTGCTGCTTCCTCTACCCCTGCATTTCTCTGAGCTCTCTAACTTGACTCAGCTCCAGGTAAAGTTGGAAACCTCCCACAAACCTTCAGCTTCTCTAGTGAGGGTGTGTGTTCGGGAGAGGAGGTTCTACCTACAGTAGACTTACAGTTGGGGGACTCACAGTATTTGGGGTGTCTCCTTAGTCCTGCAGGAGCAGCTCGCTTTCTTCAGAGGGTCTGTGGGTCCTCTCGGGATTGCTGGTTTGTTCTTGCAGTCAATCTAGAGCTAAAATTCACAATGCAAGCCTCCACAGGCTGCTCTGTCTGGAGCTGCAATCTAGTCCTGCCTCCTGTCCGCCATGATCCTCTGAAACCATATCTATGTTTTTTTTTAAATCACATTTTTAAAAAAGAGAAAAGGTTGGAAGTTTTTTTTAAAAAAAGTGTTAGTGTGAGTTTTTCTTATGAGATAAACTAGCAAAAGCACGAAGGGCATTGTAAAGTTAAAAAAAAGATGTTTTTTTTTTTAATATTCAGTATGTGCTTTGCTAACTCTCCACAGATTCAATTGACTGTGACCCACTGTTCCTGTATCTCTTACTTCAATTTCCTACATCCCTAATTGTGGCTTCAAGAGACAGGTAAGCAATCCTGGTAGGCCAGAGATAATTAAAAGCTGCAATGAGATATAGAATGGTGTTAAGAAAAGATTATCGAAGAATAGGGAATTTTTTTTTTTTTTTTTTGAGATGGGGTTTCTCTCTTATTGCCCAGACTGAGTGCAGTGGCGCGATCTTGGCTCACTGCAACCTCTGCCTCCCCAGTTTAAGTGATTCTCCTGCCTCAGCCTCCTGAGTAGCTGGGATTAATGGCATGTGCCACCACACCCGGCTAATTTGGTATTTTTAGGAGAGACTAGGTTTCACCACGTTGGTCAGGCTTGTCTCGAACTCCTGACCTTAAGTGATCTGCCCGCCTCGGTCTCCCAAAGTGCTGGGATTACAGGTGTGAGCCACCGCACCTGGCCAGAATACAGAAACTTTCATGATGCAATCATAAGTACTTAAAGAACATTGAAAACAATGGTTTTTTAAATGATGGGATATGAAAAGTCAATGAATTTTCAGTGGTATATATTTTAAGCTATATTTGTCAATATATTATAAACTGTTGTATAGATTCCTCCAATTTCTAAAGTTACACTTGGTGAACTATGGCCCATGCTCCAAATCTAGCCCACCCTCTGCTTTTATCTATAAATTTTTATTGGAACATAGGCATCCATTTATTCATGTATGTTGTATGGCTGCTGTTGCTCTACAATGGCAGAATTGAGCAGTTTTAACAGAGACCAAGTAACCTACACAACCTCAAAATTTTCCTATCTGGCTCTTTACAGAAAAGTTTGCTGACACCTTTTCTTGGTCCTTAGATTTCCTCTGGCTGGGCCAGTGAGAACAAAAGTAGCAAATAGAGACAGGAGATGTTTGTGGTTTAGTGGGAAGAACATTTTTTAGCAGAAGATTTTTTTATTGTCAAAAGTGTTGGGTTTAGATTTTAGCTGGGCGTTTGCTGGCTGTGCAACTCTTATTTAACCTTGGGATCTTTAATTTTTAAAATCCCTGCAACTTTTATCTCTGACATTAGGATGAAAGATGATAAATATTCTTGAACAACTTTGTGAGCTGCAAAGATGCAGTACATTTGTGAACTGCTATTAATTTTAGTAATCATCTAGTACTATTGACACATATATACACATACATATATTTAATCTTTCCACAATCTTTGTAGAATTGCAGTTCCTTGTCTTCCTGAAGTAAGGTATGGCTGCAGAGCTTGCTTTGACCAATGGAATGTGAATGAAAGTGATTTGTGTCACTTAGCAGAAGGAGCTGTTTGGTAGGATTTTGGAACACATTAGTTAAAAATTAGGGAAATCCAAATTGTGTTAATTTTAGTTAATAATGCGTCAATATTCATTGGTTGTGACATAGATACTTTATGTGAGATGTTTACAATAAGGAAAACAGTTCAGGGTTTATTGAAAACTCTCTGGACTATCTTCACAACTTTTCAGTAAATTGAAAACTACCCTAAAATTAAGTTTATTTAAAATATGATCTTGATAAGAATTCCTAGGGACTCATACATTTTCTGAGTAATAATTAGGCTTTTTATGGTCATGTCAAGGCTTAGAACAAAACTTTGTGTGTGTGTTTTTTGAGACAGTCTTGCTCCGTTGCCCAGGCTTAAGTGCAATGGCGCGATCTCAGCTCACTGTAGGCTCTGCTTCCCGGGCTCAAGTGATTCTCCCGCCTGAGGCTTACAGGTGCAAGCCACCACACCCAGATAATATTTATATTTTTAGTAGAGACGGTGTTTCATCATGTTGGCCATGACTGGCCTTGAACTCCTGACCTCAGGTGATCCATATGCCTCAGACTCCCAAAGTGCTGGGATTACAGGCATAAGCCACAGCACCTGGCCACAAAATGTTTCTTTTGCCATTGACATACGTGTCAGTTTTATTCATTCATTAATGCATTAATTGAAACAAATATTGTTGAGTAGCTGCCTTGTAAGAGACCACATACCAGACACTGTGCCAAACACAGGAGATAAGTTAATGAACAGTTTGTGGGGTTTAATTAAATTTAATCTTTTTATTTGACCAAAAAAATGACCCTTGGGCCATTCTAAATTATATCTGCTTTTATTCTACTAGTATTGATATAAAATATTTATGGATAAAATCGTCAGTTTTTAATGGGTGTTCATATTTAATTCAGGCATCTCTGTAATAGGCATTCTCTTATATTTTCTTCCTGCCTAAAAGAATCGATATAAACCTCAATTGGCTGTCTTGGCTCAAAGACAGAATGCAGAGATCCTTGTTAAGAGATGAAGATGTAATGTAGAAGGGGGGAGCGCAAAACAGTGCAGGAGGATGCAAACCAATGCAACTCCCTGGTGATAGGTAATTGACCACAGCCTTATTGCTGAATATGTTAAAGACAGACACAACCTTCTTACATTGAGTGACTTATAAACAGAGATCCCAAAGTAGTAAAGACCAGAGAAGTGAACTTTGAACAATTGCAGACTAAAGGACTGAGAATTCTCTGCAATCCTTGATGTGTGCTCTAATACCTGAAAACAGGTATGTCTATGCAAAAACAATTGAGGTAGAGAGGAATGGAGCAGAATGTGCAAAGTAGAAGAAATTGACAAGGTTTTAATTTTAGTGCTGAGAAATTTGACTTTGTTACTACTATATGCTTTTTATACTTTGTTTTGTGAATACATACCCCCTCACCCAGAAGGACACACACACACATGCATGCGCGTGCACACACACACACTCAGGATAATCCTATAGCAAATTTTATAAAATTCTCAATAGTGTGACATTCATTCAGTCTAAAGTAAAAAATTTCTTCATGAAATATTCTATACACATAGACACACACACACACACACACACACACACACACACACACACACACGAAGGCCCAGTGGAATCAATCTGACAGTTTCTTTAAACCTGCCATTTAGGTACGCCAGATAATGAAAGTGCTGTGTGGTTTCGTATGCTTTCTCACAACAGCACGATGAGTTTAGAAGTACTATTCCCATTTACAGACAAAGACTCTACTTCATGTATGTTAAACAAACTTTCCAATATAATGCAACTCATTAGCATTGAATTTAAATTCAAACCCATTTTACCAATACATATAACCAAGATTCTGATTATCAGAGTAGGTAAAATTAATTTTGATCCTTGTGTCTCCTTTGGAATGCACCATTAGTCAGAATTGTTCCTGGATGGCATACCGAACATAAAATACATATATTCTAACCAGTAAAGCTAATCATGATGGGCTGGTTGGAAACAGTGGAGCATATAGTTCTTTGCTGTGGTTGCTCTTGAAATATTAATGTCTTTAAGCTGGAATGCATGGGATGAGGCTGAATGGAATCACTGGACCAAGACAGGACTTCCTTGTGAAACAGCAACTACAATAGAGTTAGTAGAATGGTGTATGGGACATGCAGTTGCCTGCCTGCCTGCCTGCCTTCTTCCTCCCTCCCGCTCTGTCATCTCTCCCCTCTCCTCTTTTCTCCTCCCTTCTCCTCCTCTCTCCTCCTCACCTCCACTCTCCTCCTTTCTCCTGTCTCCCCTCACCCCTCTCTTCCCTTCCTCTCCTCTCTTCTCCTTTCCTTTCCTTTGTTTTTATCTTCCCAATCTACTACTTCTGTTACTCTATCTCATCTCCAGCTTACTGATTTTTCTGAAATTTTATAATTGAAAGGTATCAAACATTAATATATGGAGCACATTTTGAATGGGTTAAATAATTATAAAAATAAACGACTGAGTAGCCAATACTCACCCAACAGTTTTGTATCCGATTTTTACCCATCTTTTTTTCCTCAGAGTTTTCTGAATTTTGCTTTATTTCCTTGCTTTCTTCCATCATTTTATCATCTACTTGTGTATCTCTATTTAATAGATAGGTTTCAGTTGGTTTTTACTCTTGTTTGAATAGTTTAATCATACTTCTTTTACCCAACATTATATTTTGAGACTCATTCCTGTAAATATGGATCAATTCTTGTTTCCTGTGGTTACTATTTTGTTTTATGAATACATCACAGTTAACTCATTCAGCTGGGCTGATAATTTAGGATTTTACCCAGTATTTTACTAATATAGCTACTATCACTGGAAATATTCTGCTGCCTGTCTCCTGATTTAGAGCACATGTTTTCGGTTTATCTAGAATATGCACTAAAGGGAGAAATTGTTTTTTATTAAGACATGAAAACGTTCATATTTATTAGGTAATTTTATTTTCTCCCCCAAAGCAATTGCATCAATTTATCCTTCTACTGGTGGTGGGTAATAGTTTTCATTGCTCTACAGACTCATCATCATCCTCATTTTATGTAATCCAGCTGTATAATTTTACCAGTCTTGTCTGGGTAAAATATTAACTTAGTGGTTTTAATTTTTATTTATCTGATAAGATGATCGAGTACCATTCCATATGTTTATGATAATTTTGTTTCTACTTCTGAGAAATGCCTATTTGTATGTTTTCTCTATTTTATTTTCATGTCTTTCTTTTTAATAAATAGGAATTCTTTATTCTGAACATAAAATGTCTGTCGATTATATTTGTTGCAAATATCTTCTTCCTTCATGGCTTGTATTTTTCACTCCCTTTGTGGTATCTTTTGATGATTAAGAGCCTGTGTTTTTAATTTTAATGTGGTTAAATTTATCAGGCCTTTCCCTTATGTTTTCATGTTTTTTTATGTCCATTATAATTTCTTTAAATATTACTTCTGGGGGGTTTGTTTCTGGTTTGTGGAATTGTGTTTCTCTGTCACATGAGTAATACTTACCCCACTAAAGTCTACTTAAACTTAGTCTTCAAGTGTTTCTTTCATTTAATCATTCTCAAATGTTGTTCTGACCTTCTCTTTTCCATCTTCCCATCAGAACTTTCTTTGTGAGACAGTACCATAACTAACTGAAAATTATCCCACACACCTCCAATGTTGAAATTAATAATTATGGCATATTGGCTTGTATTTCAGCTCCATCCACCAGTTTTACCTCACATATGATACACTTCCTGAAAGGTCAGGGACTTCAGAACTCTTTTTGCTTGTCAACCTTGTAACCTGAAATCACAGCAATCAGGCTCTGTGAGTTCCTCATCTCGTCTGTGAAGAAATATTTTGAAAAAAGTAAAAAGAAAGAAAGAATAAAAGAAAGATTTTCTTATTAACCCCACACAGAGACACAGTCATTACTGTAGTCAGCTCCATATCAAGATACCATCCTGTGCTCTGATTTTTAGACATATTTAAATGGATTGTTTACCTTAAAAATGGTGCAACTAAATATCTTCAGGTTTCCATCCAGCCATGCAATGTGGCTCTTGGCCCAGGCTTGCTCTTAACCACAGAAATCTCCCACAAAACAACAGATGCACAGAGATAATTTGCAATCTTTATAAAAGATACAACTAAGCTTCCAAATATTTTTCTCCTTTTTATGAAGTGCAAAGCAGTATTCTAGATAAATTATTGAATTACAATTGAGAAGATGTATATTCTAACCTTAACACTCATATTAGAATTACTCTCTGTGACTCAGTTTTCTCATCTACCAAACGAGGGTATTGAGTAACATGTATGTAAATACTTTGCAATATACTTATTTACTGATTTAACACTGTTTCTGGAAATAAAGACCCTGCAGTTTCAATTGGCCAATCAACACACATCCTTCTTATTTATTAAGCAGATTTATTCTGAGGGAGGGTCAGTAAAGCCCCTCAAACTCCTGATATTTTGGGATAGGGAATGAAGGTAGTTCACCAGGTTTACATATAACTGAGCCCAGTTTCTTACTCCAGATATTTCTCATTGACCTTATTTACTACCAAAACAATTAATTCTGTGAAGCTTTATTTTCTAACCATATTTTCATTGCATTAGTCAGTGGGCTCAGATGAAAGCTTAGTTATTTTCAGCATAAGTTTTCTTGGACTATAAATTGACATACCAGATTTCAGATTGTGTCAACGAAGGAAGGATAGTAGTTCCCCCTTACTCATGTTTCAAGACTCCCAGTGAGTGCCTAATCTGAGGATAATACTGAACCCTATATATACTATGTTTTTCCCTATACAAGTATACCTATGATAAAGTTTTATTTATAAATTGAGCACAATAAGAGTTGACAATAATAACTAACGATAAAATAGAACAATAATAACAACATGCTGCAATGAAAGTTATGTGAGGGTCATCTCTAGCTCTCAAAACACTAATACTTTTGGACAGCAGTCAACGACAGATAACTGAAACTGGAAAATGAAACCACGATAAAGAGGACACTATATTATCTGCCTCCTAAAGGCAGAATAATGAGGTGTACTTAGAAATTCTAATTAACTTTGTCAATTTAAACGTATACCCTTAAGTATATAGTATGTAGCAAGGTATTCAATCAAATACTGTGGTCATTACTCCAAATAAACTGTGAGTCTTCTCACAAAATTGTCTTAGACTCCAAACAATGTTGTTTTTAACAGGCTCATAATGTAAACATCATTTTTAATGGTATGTGTCATATTTGGAAATGGATTCAAAGTATCTCAGCATGAAGATAGGCCGATGACCTGGCTAATATCATTTTGGGTCAAAAATAAGGGGAGATTGCAAACTAAGGATTAAGGACTTTATGGATGATAACTGACTTTGAAGACAGTTTACAAAAGAAGAGGTCAGCTGTGTTTAGAGAAATGACATAATACTCTTGCCCAAATCTTTCTTTTTAAGTCTTCACCATCTTGATAAATGGCACGCTGTTGTTAAGTCACAAGCTATACTTATTTCATTTATTTATGTGTTTGGTTACTGGTATATTTTCAGTCTAGCTCCCTAACATGTCTTCTATAAGGAGTGGGATCTTGTTTGTTATGTTTTCTGTTGTCATAAAATAGATATCAAAACATCTTCACTCAATAGGAAAATTAATAAGGTTTTGGTTTCATGGGCACCCAATATCTCTTTTCTTATCTTCTTTCTGGTGCTGTGGAGGGGGTTGGGGCAGTCCTCACAAAGCTTCCCTATGCAGTTATTGGGCCATTTCCCCATAATTTCTTCCTACTCATTGCTAAGGTTGTGTCTGATCATCTACATCCAGATAGACAGAATGGACTATCCATGAAGTTTCAGGAGGCTTACAACTCATGTCTACATTGAAATGTGAAGAATCAATTGCCACCAAGACTTTTAGCCTTTAGACATAGACCAATGATTCCAGATATCCATTGCAATGTAACAAGCCATCACAGAATGTAGTGGCATAAAGCAACAATGTAGTTTTATCTCTCCTGGTTCTGGAGGGGTTGGGGGCTCAGATGGATATTTCTCATTTGGTGTTTTCCATATTTCCCGTGGAGATGTAGTGACGTTGCAGCTGGGGCTTGAGTCATTCAGTCACTTCTTTATACACATCTGGTGCTGGGCCATGATGGCTAGAACAACTGGGAGCTGGTGAGACCTCTCTCCCTCTCCCTCTCCCTCTCCCTCTTCCTCTCCCTCTCCCTCTCCTTCTCCTTCTCCCTCTCCTTCTCAGTCTCCCTCTCCCCCTCCCCCTCCCCCTCCCCCTCTATCCCTCCCTCCCTCTCTCTCTCCTCCTCTCCCTCTGCCTCTCCATATGACTTCTCTACATTTCTAGTATGGTGGTCTCAAGGCTCCAAGAGAGAATGCTCCAAGGAAATGGAGTTGCCAATATTCAAGAATTGGTCTGAAAGCCAATCTAGTGCTGTGCCCACAATATTTTATTAATTATAATGAATCACAGATCACATCCAGATTCAGAGTGGGAGGAGTGTCATTATAGTTGGCTTCTTATTGGGTTTACAACAAAAGGGGGGCAATCTGCAACTGGATGGTTACTCAATGCATAGAGCACAGGTTGGGGAAAGGACAAAGGCTGACAATAAGTGTCTGGCAAGGGTAAGCATTTCTACTTTAATTTGAAATATTGCCTAAGAAACCAATAAGTTTTGGTAGCTAAATTATCAAAATCTGAAGGGATTCTATTTGAACCTTTTAGTTATAAATGAAATATGCATCTGTACAAAAGTCTGTTCACTTATGCTTAATTCCAAACCTGAAATCTAGTTTCCAATAGTTTTTTCCACAGTGAATTTTTAGAAATCCAATTTTGACTGATGTATGGTGGGAGAAATAAAATACGATGCTTGATTTGAAAAAGGTTACTTGCCAAATAATCCCAAACAAAGTAAGCTGGCTGGCCTGTATTCCTGAATTATCTTTCAACCAATACTTTTTATTTATTCTCTAGGTAATTTGAGAATGTCTTAAATTTGGGAGCTGAGAAAGATCTACTCTTTGGTACAGCTATAAAAGTCAATGTTGTTTATTATATTATGACTATGTATTTATTTATAATGGTTCGTAATGAAAATATTGGTTTAGTTCAGTAAATAGACTACATTTCCTTGTAATGTAATATTACCTTTGGATGCAATGTAAGGAAAGCTTCTATAGTGGCAACCAAAGAGGCATTATACACGTAGGTAGGCTGAGAATTGGCTAAAATGCAGACTTATATGTAGCCATCAACCTTTCTCATAGACACAAAAATGTGCATTTATCAAGTCAACTGTGGAGGAAGGGATGGAGTCAGCAGCAGCAGTTGAAACAATCTGTTCATTGGCAGTTGCAGCTGAGAAACTCTAATTTCCCTGCCAAGCACCTCATGTCATCTAGGTATTCAGCTTGGCACCAAGGGAGATGGTTCTGTGAGTGAACCTCATTGCTAAGAAAGGAATGGCTTGTAGTGAACCTTGACTTCAGACCTGGAAGATCTCCTGAGGGACAGCCTTCAGGTCCATATTCTAATGTGTGTCAGAACACTGGGATATCTTGTTAAATTGCAGATTCCAACTTGGTAGACCTGGATTGGTACTGAGATTTTCATTTCTCCTAAGATCCCAGGTAATGCTGATGTGGCCAGTCTGTAGAGCACCTGTTGAGTTGCATGACTATAATTAATATATCCCTTTATTGAACTGTTACAATTGTAATAAAACTTGAGACTGAACTGAAGTAATATTTTATGATTCTAAATGTCTTATGAGCTAAGACAGCAGTCTCATTATGGAAATTAAATAAATCATAGGTAAAGTTCAGTAATTATAAAGCTAATAAGGACTTTACCAATTGTTTCACAGATTAATTGAAATTGAGAAAGATGGCCCAGCTAATAAGTAACAAGTGTTAAAAGAAAACTTCAGACAAATTAAATTTAATGGAGTTTAATTGAGCAAGACAAAAAAAAAAAATTCACAAATCAGGCAGCCTCTAGAATCATAGCAGATTCAGAGAGACCCCAGGGATGCCTCATGATCAGAACAAATATATGGACGGAAAAAAAAAAAAAAAAAGGAAGTGATGTACAGAAATCAGAAGTGAGGTGCAAAAACAGCTGGATTGGTTACAGACTGAGTTTGCCTTATTTGAACACAGTTTGAACACTCAGCAATGTATGAGTGGTTGAAGTATGGCTGCTGAGATTTGCCAAGATTCAGCTATTGTTACAGACACATACTCCTAAGTTAGGTTTTCAATCTTGTCTATGTATTAAGTTAGGGTACATTTTGTTCACAAGGACTCAAATATAGAAGTGAGGAATCCTTCTCAGGCCATATTTAGTTGACTTTAACACAAGTCATGGAAGTGCCATGTATTTGTTTTCTTTTTTTTTTCTTTTTTCTTTTTTGACAGAATCTCACTCAGTCACCCAGGCTGGAATGAAGTGGCTCAATTTTGGCTCACTGCAACCTCCACCTCCTGGGTTCAAGTGATTCTCCTGCCCCAGCCTCCTGAGTAGCTGGGATTACAGGCATGTGCCACCATGCCTGGCTAATTTTTGTATTTTTAGTAGGGATGGGGTTTCACCATGTTGGTTAGGCTGGTCTTGAACTCCTGACCTCATGATCCACCTGCCTCAGCCTCCCAAAGTGGTGGGATTACAGGCGTGAGCCACTGCGCCCAGTGCCGTGCTTCTATTTTGTAAACTGTCACCGGTGTGGTCTAAAATGGCTAGGTTACCTTGAGAAGAAACTATCAAATTGCATGAGATAGCCCTAAAGGACTGATGATATCCCTGACATTTTTCCAAAGAGCTGATCGTAAAGGTAGTAATAAAAAATACAGAATCATTATAAAGATACGTTTAGAACATTGTGACATACTTTACCCTGATTATAAAGAGCTCATTTGTATCATTTTTATGATAAAAATCTAACCTCAAAAAATAGATATCACATACCAACTTTCTTGTTTTGGCAAACTACTCATAGAGCTCTCTGTTACAGAAGGAAATTGAGCATGAGATAACAAGTCTCCACCTAGCCATGCATAGCTGTTAGATTCTTTCTCATATACACCCTTTGTAGTGGGTTAAGAATAACATAGCCTCAAGCTCGCTATCACTTTGCCCCCTAATTAGATGGGAAAATGGACTTGCACAGAAGAAAGAGTACAGGACTTTACATTAAGGGGCTTATAAGGGGTGATGTGTATGTGTGTATGTGTGTTTATAAAACCTTTTTTTTTTCTTTTAAAGACTAGAATATGAAGTCAATCATAGTAAATCAAGAGAAGAGGTGACTGGGAGACTTTTCATGACTGGCTTGAGGAAAGGGAATTTTTTTCAGTAAGTTTTACAGGAGAGTCAGTCATTTGGTTGAGTTCATGCGTTTCCCAGAGAGGGGCTGAGGAAATAAACCCCTAAACTGCCTAAGTCTATCCAGAACAATCCTCAGCTTTGGCTACTTGAAATGGATCTGGTCTTAGGACTATTATTTCAAAGTACAGGAAAGGAAACTTGCTTCCAAATACTACGTCCTCTCCTATTATGAAGGCTAGCCTTTCATCTCACATTGAGACACAAATTGCAAATGCCAATGCCCCTGATAATAGCTGTCTTATTTTACCTCAGTATTTTATTTAACTTAGTATTTCCAAATATATTGAGGAGTACAATGTGCCCGTTACTGTGCGAGGTACCACAGCCTAGGAGTAACTGAGATATGCTCTTAATCTAGAGCTTCTAAAAGCAAAGCTCAGAGAAAGGTTAAAACCACTGATACTGCATTTGAAAGTAGGCTACATTGATGTGCAAAAGAAAAATAAAAGTAAAGCAAGTAAGGGTGAAATTCTCTGAGTTACGCTGCTGGCCACATCCTTACTATAAGACTGAAAGAAAAACCACTGGAAGTTTGCAAGGAGTATCTTCTAGCACAAAGAACTTTATCTGGAGGGGCTACATAGAAAACTGCATCTCAGAGTAGTCCACAGGAAAGGAGGAAAGATTTATATGCCCGGATCCCTCTCATCGTCTGCTTCACATTGGTCAAGATTTGCCCCATGGAGCCCTCATTCTTTTAAACTTCCTAGTCATATCTTCTGATCCCTTTAGTGGCCACTCAGTAGGGTAGATCCCATGTCCCTAGTATAATGTTTCACCTAAGTCCAAAGAAGGACACATGGTATGAATATATGAATAAAGTTCAACCTGAGGCTTAACGTTACAGTGCTGGAACAAATGGCAGTGGTTCCGGATGGGAGGCAGGTGGTGTCTGATTATAGAGAAATGAGGTGGTCAAAGACATCCACGGTGGAACAATTGGCTGTGTTTAACAGAGTAGACTCCTTATTTAACAGAGTAAGCTCTCCAATAGAGTTTGGCTGCTATACTATATTATGAGACACCTTTTAAAATTTATTTATGAATTTTTTCAGAGAGAATAAAGACAACTTCATTCCTTCCAAAAAAGGAAAATTACAAGTCCAATCAGATTCAAGACTTCCTTCAATACCTTACCTAGTTGTCATCTCCTGAAGGCCTAAGGTGATAAAATACTACAAAAAGCTCCAGTGCCTGCGCCTGAGTTGGTTCTAAGACTGTAAGTATTCATTAGATCCTTCCTCTACTACCTATTTCAGATTCTCCTCCCTCTCAGGCAGTGCTCTGGTGTTTAGCACATCCTGAAGGCAGCTGGTTGTCTCTCAGCTGTGCATTAGCTGAACCATCAACAAAATGTTCTATTATTCTATCAGTCCAGCTGCTTCTGTGTGATTTTGTATGTGGTCGTGGGCCCATTGTTGAATCTTGTTAATAAAAGTGTACTTTGCCCCAGGGCAGTGTTATGTGGCAGAACACACTTATGAATAAGGCATTTAGTAAGAAAAACCCATATGTAAAGTATGGATTGAATGATCTAAAGAAAAATGGCTGCCCATTCTAAAGTCATCATATTGTTGGCTGCTTCCTTTGATGAATGCTGTTTAAGTCTCTGCTTTTGGCTAATTGGGCATTTTATAGTTCCCACAGTGGTGTAACAGACTTAGGTGCCATAGAAACCTGGACCATCTGTTTATGCACTTATTAATGCCTTTCATAGCTATTTGAGTCTTCTCCCAAATGCAGGAGTTCTATGGCATGATGGATTTGCTGCTATGCATACTCAGTGTTAGGACTTGGTAGATCGAATAACATCTAGGTCATCATGGGCAGCTGAGTGTTACATAGTCACTTGATATTCCATGTCCAGGTGCTTCAATCTCTATGAGCACATTAGGAGACATATTGCAAAAGAAAACTTGTTTTCTACTATAGAAAGCATGGTTCTGCTCTGAAACTACAGGTCTGCATTGTGACTTTCTTACTGGGGTTTTTTGGGAATTCTTACAGCATTCTTAACCAACACAGATACATTTTAAACTATCAGATATGCTAGATCATATTGCTCAAGAGGCAGAGTAGCCTTCAAACTAGCCGCTTCCCATGTTACCCAATAACATGGTATGGTAGTCTTCCTGAGTGCAGTATCTGTCACTTCTAAAATCTAAGAAGGCTATTTGAAGGTGATGACAAGTACAAGGTACAGAAATTCATTTTTCAGAGGAGATTGCTGACATGCCCCAGAACAATGGAGCCTTAAAATTTTAATCAGTGTAGAATGCATGTCTTACTAGGTCATCTAGGGTCTTCATTGGATTCAATTAACTTGATGTTGTCTGTATAGTGGGCCAACACATAAGACTGCAAAATCATTTGACCATGGATATATGTTGTGTTGGACTACTCACTAACCTCTCATTGGAGATAGATTATGAAGAGTAATGTGTAATACAATGAATAAAATTTAGTTTCTCCTATGCTTTAATATGTTACTTTTGCCTATCCTTAGGGTAGAGTTATTTTGTTTTTGTCCACAAACTTTGGTGAGTTCTCAAGGTGAGTGAGAAATATTAATAAATTCTGTAAGAATAAGTTGATCTAGAAATTGGGACATTGTGGTTTTAGAGAAAATGTTTAAAATCCAGTGACAGAAGGTTATGTATACATTCTGGTTATGATATGGCACTGAAGCTCTATGAACCTCACACTATTTATCAGCAAAATGGAGATATATTACATACTTGGTCACAATTTAGACTTCATATTGATCACAGAACACGATTTGAACACTGAAGAAGTATTTGAAAATTTAAAAGCATGCTAGGCATAAAATAGATTGTAACTGGGTTACTAAATCACCCAGGCTAGATTTCCTCTCACTGGCCCCAGCTATATCTTTGTCTCTTTGTCTAAGAACAACCCATCCTTTGTTCTATGAGGGCATTACTTGGATTAAATGTGCCTCATGTGAGGTTATTGCTTATGTTCAGAAACGTCCATCGTATGGTGGCCATATCACTTTGACTAGTCAGGTGACTCACGCTCCTAAATGGGAAAGTCATCTGTGCCATTAGAATTCTGTATAGAGGCAGAGTTCTCATACAGGTGTTGACTACTCATAGGCCACAGGCAGGAAAACAGGACAACATTTAGGTGTTTAAATGTTCAGGAAAGTGTTCCCTGTCCTAGGGACCTAGCTGCTGCCTTGTGGAAGAAAACTAGGACCTACAAAGCAGTAGTAGATCCAGAAGGAAGATGACATGCTGTAAATTAAAGTCAGTATATTTATATTTATAGTGCTCTTCAGCTTTTCTTTTCTACTCTTATAGTTCTTTTCTTCTCTTCCAATGATGATCTAAGAATAATAAAGAAGTCAAGTTACAAAATTGGTTCCAAAGACACAAAGTTAAATGGTAGGAAGATAGGCAAATTAGAGAACTGTGTACATCTTCCCTGCTTCCTTCCCCTGAGGACAGGCTGATCTCCTAAAACTAGGTAACATTCACTCCACTAAGGAGGTAAGCGACCCTCCATGTGATATCTGGAAGACAGTGGGCTCAGGGGTCAAGTAGAAGTTCCTTTTTTTCCTTTCTGAATAGAAACACATCCCTTATGGCAGCAACTCTTGTGTTTTACAAGAATCTATCTCAGAAAGGCAGTAAAGATATTTGTTTTGGGCTCTGGCCATTGACTAAAGACATAATTACCTCACCAGATAAACCATTTATATGTCCTGGAAGCCATATAAAGGATAGCAGTGAATGAGTAATGAAAAGATGAGTTTCACTTTTTCCCCTGTGTATTTCAGTTTTGGAAAGACACCTATTGATGGAGGTCCAAGGCTGGGAAGTTCTGGTGAGAGCAATCTAATATAAAATTGTGAAATCCTGACTCCACTTCACATGACTGCTGCATTTTTGAAATCTGCAGAACATTTTTGTCATCTCATTCAAAGCTCAACTACGGTTTCCCATTTTCGGATGAACATCCCCAGATTCAGGGTGGTCAACTGACTTGCCAAAGTCACATACAGATGGAGCCAGGACAAGAGCCTAAGCCTTCTGATTTTACATTCTGTGGCTTTCAAATATGTATCAACTATTTCTACAGTAGCAGCCAAGTGGAGGATAGGAGATAAGACCAAAATTTGAACAGCAACTTAGTATACATTTTTTTCTAATTTTCTTCCCCAGGCTCACAAGGATTACATGCCCCAAGCAATCTTTCCCCACTGAGTAGAAATGATGTGACATATATGAATGAAAATCACAAAGTACAAAAGATCTATAACAAAAATCCAAGCACTCACACAGAATCCAGAACCCTCATCATAGATAATAGAAAATCTTGACTACAATAGATTACAGATATCATCTTGTCACATTCGCCTCTGTTTCTAGTTCCCTATACATAAAACAGGAAGTTGATGGAGCTGGGAAAATGGGCTGCCTTCAGATTCCTTTTTCTATCTGGAATGAACACTGTACAAGTCTGTACTGGATGAGCTGTGTGGGATTAGGGTGGGAACTAAGCAAGGGATTCTGTCCTTATTCTGCCCCAGCAAGCTTAGCCATTGTTTACAGTCTGTTGGGGCCACAATACCATGCTGTGTTGATGTGTTGACATACTGGATGCCTGTGAAGCTTTTCCTGACACCAGGATGAAGATATTGAAGGCATAGCAGAGGAACAAGAATCTGTTCATGGATTAGGTTTGAGCCAGTGTCTGACCACTGCAGTATTTCACCAAAAGGAGCCAGATGCCATGAAAAAGAAGCTTTAAGAATCTTTGACTCTAGCTCAAAACTAAGCAGCAAGGGATGCAAATGCTTTTTGACAAGTTGGAGTAGATATTATCTTTTTCCTTGGTAGAAAAAAAAAGCAGCAACATTTGTGAAGTCAAACGCCCACATAGTCTCAAAGAACAATGTGCTTTTAAACAGACAATTCTGAATTACATCCTAGCTGTGATATGAACTAAAATCAATGACACCTTATTCTCCCTTTTTGAATTCCCTTATCAGTCTCTGGAAAGTGTGTTCATTGAGTATATCTGTCCTGTTGAGTCAAGATAAGCTGTGTTTTTATTTTGATTTAGCTTTTAAGAAAATCATATGTGGAACCTCCCATTGAAAGTATAGTAGGTAATAAGTGGAAAAAGGGAAAAAAAACCTCTAATTTATTTTTTAAATTTTACTTTAAGTTCTGGGATACATGTGCAGAACATGCAGGTTTATTACATAGGTATACGTGTGCCATGGTGGTTTGGTGCACCTATCAACCCATCATCTAGGTTTTAAGCCCCGCATGAATTAGGAATTTGTCCTAATGCTCTCCCTCCCCTTGTCCCCCACCCCCCAATAGGCCCCAGTGTGTGACGTTCCCCTCCCTGTGTCCAGGAAAACCTCTATTTTTTTTAGATGAGGAATTTGAAGTCCACAGATGCAAAAAACTCTTCCCAAGGTCACCTAGACCCTTAGTGGCACAACTAGTAATGATGGCTACATTATACTTGGTTTATTATGCACCAAGTACTGCAAAGCACTTCATACAATGTTCTTTTAAATTTTCATTATAATCTATCATCTACAAATTAAGAAAGTGAGAATTATAGAATTGAAGTGATTTGCCTAAATGATAGTAAATTGCAGAGGTGGGTTTCAACCTTAAGATGTGATATGAGCCAGCTATGACTGACTCAGGTTATGTTCTAGATTAGAACTCCAGAGCACCCAATTTGCTGACTGCTTTCTGAGGCAACAGAACTGGAGATCTGTGGTCCTATAACATAAAACGTCATGGGGTGAAAGTACTAACAATGGGAAAAAGAAGGAGGGAGAGAGAGAAAGACAGAGTCTCTCCCTTTGTGCTATTCTCCCCACTGCCCCAACCCTTTTTCCCTTCATTTTTCTCCCTCTCTACCCTGCCAGTGATCCTAAAGCCAGCTGGCTTGAATAGTTATTAAGTTTAAAAAAAAAAAAAACAACCTAAAAAGCATACTCCAGATATTGGAATTATATTTTTTGACCTGCTTCAATATTTAAGACATATTTGTCTTCATTTCATTTGGAACCTTTTTCATTTCCTATATGATTTGAGGTTATTAAGTGTCATAAAAATGTCTTACATTTTAGAGCACTTTATTGTTTTAGCTTCTAGATCATTCTTTGAAAGCACAGCCTATGTTGTGTAACTCCTCTACTAAATAAACCCTTTGCTTTCCCTGTCTGATTTTGTGTGTTACTTGAAGCCTGGGTTTTAGGACTGTCCACTCTGTAAACTCATCCTCCTCATTCTGATCTGTTAGTGTCCCATGAATGGTCCAGTACAACAGCCAGGCTCTCAGAGTTTCGCTTTTTAGACACATATCTCATTTGTCTCTGAGTGTTCAGGTATTCTATTCTTTCCTAATATACCAATAAATACTTCTTTCCCTCCTTTCTCTTCCACCATTTCCTCCATAAAACATCTCCACATATGCAGTTGTGGTGGCTCACGCCTGAAATTCCCAGCATTTTGGGAGGCCGAGGTGGGCAGATCACCTGAGGTCAGGAGTTTGAGACCAGCCTGGCCAACATGGTGAAACCCTGTCTCTACTAAAAATAAAAAATAAAAAACTAGGCGGGTGTAGGAGTGGACACTACGTAATCCCAGTAGTAATCCCAGCTACTCAGGAGGCTGAGGCAGGAGAATCGCTTGAACCTGGGAGGCAGAGGTTGCCGTGAGCCAAGATTGGATTGTGCCATTGCACTGCAGCCTGGGCGACAGAGTGAGACTCCGTCTCAAAAAAAGAAAATCTCCCCATATGCCGGGTGTGGTGGCTAACACCTGTAATCACAGCACTTTGGGAGGTCAAGCCAGGTGGATAACCTGAGGTCAGGAGTTCGAGACCAGCCTGGCCAACATAGTAAAATCCCATCTCTGCTAAAAGTACAAAAATTAGGCCGGGCGCGGTGGTTCACCCCTGTAATCCCAGCACTCTGAGAGGCTGAGATGGGTGGATCATGAGGTCAGGAGATAGAGACCATCCTGGCTAACACGGTGAAACCCCGTCTCTACTAAAAAATAAAAAAAAAAGTAGCCAGGTGAGGTGGCGGGCGCCTGTAGTCCCACCTACTCGGGAGGCTGAGGCAGGAGAATGGCGTGAACCGGGGGGCGGAGCTTGCAGTGAGCTGAGATCTGGCCAATGCACTCCAGCCTGGGCAACAGAGTGAGACTCCGTCTCAAAAAAAAAAAAAAAAAAAAAAAAGTACAAAAATTTGCCACGCCTGGCAGCGCACATGTGTAATCCCAGCTACTTGGGAGTCTGAGGCAGGAGAAATGCTTGAACCCAGGAAGTGGAGCTTACAGTGAACCAAGATCGTGCTACTGCCCTCCAGCCTGGACGACAGAGTGAGACTCCATCTCAGAAAACAAAACAAAAGAAAATAACAAAACTCCACAGATCCATCAAACCAAATTATAGCTCCTATGTTCCACATCCTTTTCCTGTCTCATCTTTCTAAAACAGGATTTGCTTCCTTCTTTCTGTAAGTTTCCATAACACTTTTTTTTTTTTTCTGGGTAGTTATTACAGGTCAGGTTCCCTGAAAAGGGGAATCAGATGTGGAGATTTATATGAAAGAAGCTTAGTGGGTCATTCGCTACAGATCAACAGGTCTGCAGAAATGAAGGAGGCAGGATCTGGCAAAACAGGAGTTTGGCTGCAGTGCTGTCTCTGCAAGGGCATAGCCAACCCCATGGAGGGCTCTGGAGCTGGAATGCCCTTTTAGAACTGTCCTAAATCACTGCAAGTGGAGCTGGGCCTTTACATCTCTCTGTCTACCAGTCACTAGATATGAGGACCTTGGGCAAGGTGCCTGTCTCCTGTTTAGTGCAGTAGCAGAGAGGAAGGATGTAGCTGTGAACTGTCAGCTGTCAACACTCCCGGTATCAGGGGAATGAGTGCTTCTTTCCTGAAAAAGATGGGAGGTGGGAGTAGAAATGTAAGTGCCACCCCACAGTATCTCCTACATCAATGTAATGGAATTTGGCATACTCTGCTTTGTAGGTCATGTCTTTATCTCCTGGCAACTGGAAATTGTGTCCTCAATATTTCTTGAATTCCTTGCAGCTGTTAGTATAATAAAAAAAGAGGTGCTCAGTAAATAAGTTGCTAAGATGAATATATTTCATGCTCTTTTACAGAACTTTCACTTTTATTTTTATTTATTTATTTATTTGAGACAGAGTCTCTCTCTGTCACCCAGGCTGGAGTGCAGTGGCACGATCTTGGTTCACTGCAACCTCTGCCTTCCGGGTTCAAGTGATTCTCCTGCCTCAGCCTCTCAAGTAGCTGGGAATATAGACGTGCACCACCATGCCCTGCTGATTTTTGTATTTTTAGTAGAGACGGGGTTTCATCGTATTGTCCAGACTGGTCTCGAACTCCTGGTCTCCTGCGATCCACCCACCTTGGCCTCCCAAAGTGCTGGGATTACAGGTGTGACCCACCACACCCAGCCAGAACTTTCACTTTAAAGACATAATAACGAGACACACCAGACTCATGTTATTTCTGTCTTACAGAAGATAAAATTGAAGCTTAGCTTGTCATTGCAGTTGGTCAGTGACACAATTCATTTAAAAGTTTCAATGAATTAACCTAGGCCTCAGGACTGTTAGGCTGATTGCCCTTGCTGGAAAAAAAAAAAAAAAAAAAAAAAAGTTCAACTAACCAAATACAAATAGTAGCTCCAAAAGGCTATGGTCAGGTCAAGGGTTAATAACCTTGTTCCCTAAACCCCTTCTCAAAAATTCCTGCTTCTGGACCTCCCTGAGGTACCTCCACTCAATAAGTTATTAGGCTTCCTTTTGGCACATATTCACATGCAAAGAGCCAGAATTTTCAACTGACATTTAAAACAACTTTGGCCCATTGCCCAGGGCTCATGCTGTGGAGAGTAGTGGGAAGAGCAAAAAGCATCCTCCAAGAATTTTTAAAACAACCACTACAAGGAAGATGACCTGAAGTACAATTCCTAAAATCATTTTCAGGAGACTTGCCAGAGTCATAACATCAGGTAAAGTCACAAAAAAGCCTTTTTTACAACCACAATATCTCCTTCCCTCTCTCTTCCCTGTTCCCTGTCTTATCCTCTGCTGCATGACAGCATTCTTAACCCCTGCCCTAAATCATAGCTTAAGCAGAGAAAGCCCCCTGTAATGCAGCCTATTTCTAGAAAAACACTGGCAAGGCCCTGCTACATGGCTTGAGCCACGCACATAAATCTGTTTATGTGATACGGATTTGGCCTGTTACTTAGCAGTCTTTCTCACTAGCTGTCATGCCTGAGGACCCCAGATGATTGGGGCAGAGAGCAGGTCTGGTTCTACTACCTACAAAATTGAGTTCTCTTGGATTCTTGATATGCAGGAGGAGACACACATGTAAAAATCACATACTGTGTAATTACTTGTGCCCTGGCCTTATTTACTCATTGTTAAAGAAGACCTATTCTTCTGTTCAGTGCAAGGTCAATTGTCCTTAAATGTGGCTGTTGCTATGTCATGCCCTGTTCAAAAGCCACCAGTCACTCTTGATCATCACCAAAACATTAAATCCTTAGCCTGGACTTCTTGACCCTCTGCAAAGTAATGTCAAGCTGTTATTCAAGTTCTATTGCCTACGTCTTCTGGGCATGAGCCCTACATTCCAACAAAAATCGTCCTATATATTCTTCTATTAGAAATACTTTCCAATTTTGTCAATTTAGAAAGCCTGCTTCCTTCTCTGCACTCTGATCACTGACATGCAGTTTATGATTTCCCCAAACCCTGACATTATGATTAGAGAAACTATTACTAAAGTCAGTATTCTGCCACTAGAAATTATCTAGTAGGCTTCTAACTCTTGATGCTCAAGTGATTGATATGTTTAAGTGACAACAAATTCAAATGGTGGACTGGAGATGCCACACCTAAGTTTTCACTACATCATATTCATACTTTGCATTTTAACATAAAGGACACACACCAGCAAGTTACATTTTCATACTTGCACAGTTTTTTTGAGCTTTTTTTTTCTTTTCTGCTGAAATTATTTCTTTCTTTTTTTGTTTTTTGTTTTTTGTTTTTTGTTTTTGAGATGGAGTTTCACTCTTGTCGCCCAGGCTGGAATGCAATGGCGTGATCTCGGCTCACTGCAACCTCCGCCTCCTGGGTTCAAGTGATTCTCCTGCCTCAGACTCTTGAGCAGCTGGGATTATAGGTGCATGTCACCACGCCCTGCTAATTTTTGTATTTTTAGTAGAGACAGGGTTTCACCTTGTTTGCCAGGCTGGTCTCGAACTCCCAACCACAGGTGATCCACCTGCCTCAGCCTCCCAAAGTACTGGGATTACAGGAGTGAGCCACCGTGCCTGGCCTGGAAATTATATTTCTTATCTATACTGATTGAAATTTTACTGAAACTTCCAAGCCAAACTCTGATGCCACTTCTCTCTGGAAGACTTTTGCTGGTCTGCTTTGTTGTCCTTATGTGGTTCACAGCACTCTGCCTTGTGTTGCTATTGATATTTGTGTTATATCTTACCCAGTCTCATTTAACACATTTTCTCATGATTTTTGGCTACTTGGATGACCTCATTTGTGAACTGTCTATTGGAGCCCTTTGACATGTGATTAAATTAAGCTGTTGTATTTGTCTAGTTAATTTGTAGAATTTAGTTGTATTTTCTAGATACAAGTTCTTTGTCAGATATGGGATTGAAAATATCTTCCTTTCACTATGTAGTTTGCATTTAACTTTCTTAATGATGCCTTTTTATGAGTAAAATTGTTAATTTCAATTAAATCTAATTTATCAATCTTTCTATGGCTAGCAATGTGTATGTGTGTGTGTGTGTGTGTGTTTATACTGTTGTTTAAGAAATCTGGCCAGGAACAATAGTTCACACATATAATCCCAGCACTTTGGGAGGTCGAGGTGGGCGGATCACTTGAGGTCAGGAGTTTGAGACCAGCCTGACCAATGTAGTGAAACCCCGTCTGTACTAAAAATACAAAAATTAGCCGGGTGCGTTGGTGTGCACCTATAATCCCAGCTACTCGGGAGGCTGAGGCAGGAGAACTGCTTGAACCCGGGAGGCGGAGGTTGCAGTGAGCTGAGATTGTGCCACTTCACTCCAGCCTGGGCAAAAGAGCAAGACTGTGTCAGGAAGGAAGGAAGGAAGGAAGGAAGGGAGGAAGGAAGGAAGGAAGGAAGGAAGGAAGGGAGGGAGGGAGGGAGGGAGGGAGGGAGGGAGGGAGGAAGGGAGGGAGGAAGGAAGGAAATCCTTGCTTAATCCAAGACCATGAATATTTTCCTCTATGTTTTCTTTTAGAAGCTTTGCAATTATGTTAGGTGTAAGGTACATCTGGAATAAATTTTGGTGTATAGTGTGAGAAAAGTATCAAATTAATTTGTTTATAAGTATGTACATTTAATCTTAAGCCATTTATCAAAAAGATCCCTCTTTTCCCACTATATTGCCATGGTACTTTTCTATAAATGAATGACAACGTTTAGGTCTATTTGTGGATATTTTGTTATTTTCCATTTGTCTATTTGTCTATATGCTAAAATTGTGGTTTTTAATTAGTGTTTTGTTATTGCTGCTTTATTTTTAGACCTGCTAGCATAGGTCTAAAACAACGTTTTTCAACATTGTTCTTTTAGATTTTCTTTGATATTGTTAAACCTTTGGATTTCTATGTATTCGAAATGAAATTAGCATTCTAATTTCCATTAAAAGAGACACATGGGATTTATATTTAGAGTTGTATTGATTCTATAAATCAATTTGGGGAGAATTGACATCTTTAAATAATAAGTCTTCCAATGTATGTACCTGGTATATATTTTCATCTATTAGATCTTTAAACCTTTTTTTTCTCTTAGTAATATTTTACAGTTTTCACTGTAGAAGTATGGAGTGACTTTTATTAAATGTAGTCTAAGGCATTTGATGTTTTTGATGCTTTTTATACATCTTTTGAAAACTTCGTATGATTTTTATCTTTGTTCTCTTAATTTGTGATTCATTTTCAAATGTTAAACCAACATTTGATTCCTGAAATAAACTCAGTGTAATCATAATATAGTATTGCTTTTCTATATTTCTGGCTTTACTTTTCTAATATGCTGTTTGGAATTTGTTATGTTCGTATTCATTAGAGATGTTGATCTATAATTTATTTTTTTCTTTCTTGCTTGGTTTTTGTCAGGTTTTGCATTTAAGGTCATGTATGATTCATAAAATAAGTTGGCAAGTGTTTTTTATTTTTCTATTTTCTGGAAGAGTTTGTTTAGGATCGATGTTATCTTTCTCTTAAAAGTTTGGTAGAATTCACCAGTGAATTTGGGGCTTGAGATTTCTTTGCATAATGTTTTCAGTTAAGAATTCAGCAACTTCATTCACTTTTGCTATTTCTTTCTGTGTTAGCTTCAGTAAGTTGTGTTTTAATCTAAATTGTCAGATGTAGTACAATGAAGTCTTCCTTAATGTATTCTTATTTCTTTGCAATCTGTGAGATATCTAAGAATGTGTTGGTTTTAATTTTTGTTACTGATATTTTGTGACTTTATTTCTTGATAAAAGTCCGGGATTTATCAAATTTATTGGTTTGTATTGAATTGATTGTCAAATTTTTAATTTAAGGTAATTGTAGATTTATAGGCACTTATAAAGATAATACAGAGAGGACTCCTGGATATTTTTCCCAACTTTCTCCAATGATAACGTTGTACAATAATATAGTTACTTTCTTTCAGCAGTTTAGGGATACCATCCCAAAGTCTTCTGCCTTGAATCACTTCTCAAAGTACTTTCCTTCTATTTCCAAACTATTGTTTTCTGATTCTCTGGCTGCCTTGATTTTCTCTGGTGCCTTATACAATCATACCTTTTTAACTTTCATTTTTACCTTTTACCCAGATTTTATAGTTGTTAATGGTAGAAGGATTAGTCTTCTAAAAGTTATTCAAATATGGTCATATTCCTGATTTAGTCCAACATTCCATTTTATTTCAGTCCTTTACAAAGAATTATAGAACATAAGTATTTAAAGGAAACTTACAGATAGGTGCTCTAGTAGCTTCCATTCTATATGTTGTGGCATCCCAGAGGGAATGACGATTCAATTAGAGTGGATTTCCTTTTAGATGTTTTATGAATTAAGGTTATACCTAAAATCTTATTTTAAAAATTGGATGTTTTACTGCTAAAACTGATTTTATTGATCAATTAACATTGTAAAAAATAAGTGTTCTGGTTATCTCTTGCTGCATAGCAAAACATCCCCAAGCTAAGTGACTTGAAACAACAATGATTGTTTTGTTATGATTTCTCATGTTTCTAGGAGTTGACTGGGATCAGCTAGTTGGTTCTTACTTGAGGTCTCTTAGATGGTAGCAGTTAGACAATGGTGGAAACTAGAATCATCAGAGTGTTTGTTGACTCACATATATGGTAATAACTAAACAGCTGGGAGCTGAAACAGCTGGAGCTCCTTGGGCATCTCTCTCTAGGTATCCTTGACATCTACATATTCTCTCTATCATGATGGCTTCGAGGAAGTGAATGTTCTTACACACCCACTCAGAACTGAAAAGGTAAATATCTGAAGAGAGAGTGGGGCTCTTTCCAACCAAGCCTTGGAAGTCCCACTGTGCCATTTCTGCCACATTTTATTGGTTGAGTCACCCACTAAGATTCATCCACATTCAAAGGAAAGGAGCATAGAGTCTGTCTAGTGAGGGAGATGTGGCAAGATCCTGGAAGAGCATATGAGATGAGACATATTCTTGTGGCCATTTTTGGAAAATACATTCTGGCGCAATAGGGAAATTAGAGCCCTGAAAAGAAACGCAACACGTCTATGATATCCAGGCATATTAGCTCCGATTTCTAGATTTTTATTCAATATTAATAATTTTAAGAAAAACACAAAACCTCTATAGAACATGTTCAGGGAAAAAACACCTTTTGTGAATTAAGTTCTTATAAGTTAATAGAGTCATTATAAAAATGATAAAGAACAAGAACTAAAGTGTCATACTTTAGGCACTAAGATCTGGTTGAATCAGATATAATAATTCTCTGATGTCTAAGAAGGTTTTTCAGAATCCTTATTAATACTTTTTTGTTAAAAGTTCTGATAATAAAATGATATAAAAATAATTTACAAAGATTTTTAGAGATCTAAGTAATCATTGTTAATAATAATAATATTACTACTACATATTCTTTATTGATGTTCCCTTAGCTTATCCTTGAACATATATAATAACTGAACGACCATGATTTCATAAGGCAGTTCGATTTGGTTTTGAGTTTTATGGGGGAGATTAGTCTAATGGCCTGAAGTGTTTCTTGCATTCAGTCAAATCCTTACTCCTTACTTCTGTTCAATTCTGTTCTCTTGAGCAGAGAGATAAATCCCTCTTTTTCCTGTGTGATAGTTTTGTATATGGCACATGAATAGATATAGAACATTATACCAAAACTAATAAAATAAAATCTGAAGGGCAGATAAATAAAATGCAGTATTCTATACTTAGGTAAAAAAAAAAAAAAATCCTCTCCATATTGAAAGTGTGATATTTTTTGCACATTTAGCATGCTCCAGGAATCACACAGATTGAACCATTTAATACTCTGGCTCTATTATTATTATTATTATTGTAAATTTACAGTTGAATAAGAACAAGACCTAAGTTGTTTATGCATGAGACAGAGTCCAAATAAGACCATGTTGTCCTGAGTCAGCATTCTTTATTACTAGACGTAGCATATAATAATAGAGCAGCATTATAAAAGGGGAAATACACCATAACATTTACCCTAACAAAAAGCATTTAGTTAAGAGCATATATCTATCACATATCCATTTTCAGCCTTCCCACCAACTCATGGCTACTCTCCCAACACAAAGGCAATTGTAAAATCCAATCCTAAGGAAATTAAAAACAAATTTACAAAGCAGTAGGAGTCATTTGCAGCTGACTTTTTAAATAAAAGAATTGTAGACTTGTATCCCTACTTCTCAATCATCCATTTTGTACAAAGGTAAGTTAATATTTTAATACAATATGTATCAAAACAAATTACTTGTTTTTTTTTTTTTTTTTTTTTTTTTTTTTG
>NC_037676.1:124300836-124351669 GCF_003255815.1 Theropithecus gelada
TTTTTTTTGAGACGGAGTCTTGCTCTGTCGCCCAGGCTGGAGTGCAGTGGCCGGATCTCAGCTCACTGCAAGCTCCGCCTCCCGGGTTCACGCCATTCTCCTGCCTCAGCCTCCCGAGCAGCTGGGACTACAGGCGCTCGCCACCTCGCCCGGCTAGTTTTTTTGTATTTTTTAGTAGAGACGGGGTTTCACCGTGTTAGCCAGGATGGTCTCGATCTCCTGACCTCGTGATCCACCCATCTCGGCCTCCCAAAGTGCTGGGATTACAGGCTTGAGCCACCGCGCCCGGCCCAAATTACTTGTTTAAAATCCTCCAAGGGATTTTCCATGCATCAGGAATAGATTCCTTTTGTTAATTTACAATGTCTGGCATGAACAGGTTCCTGACTCCATCTTTGAACTTCCCCAGTACTTCTCTTCTCTTTGCTCAAGTTGCTTCAGCAACTTGCTTTGTTCTTGTTCCTGAATACACCAAGTTTTTTTTCTGCCTCAAAATGTTGACATTACTTATCTTTGCCTGATCCTACTCTTTCTTGTCATTCATGTGTCATTTTAAATTTGATGTCATAAGAAAGATTTTCACTAATCAACTAAGAGAATGCAGGTACTTTTCCACATTCTCTAAAGGTTCAAATACTCTTTATGTCATTTGTCATGATATAAATATTTCATGTGATTATTGATGATCTTTTGCTTTTCAAATTATTCATTTTGCTGGTAAATAATAGGAGCTAAAAATATATTCTTTGAAAAAAGGAATAAGTGAATAAACAGTGTTTTTCCATATTATTTCCTGTTGTTTAAAACATGCATATTTTCTCAGAAAATAGCTTCAGGAAAATTTATCATGTGGGTGAACAAGTAAACCCAAAGACAACCCTGCTCCTGGACTGAGCAGTTACTTCTTGAAGAAACTGCATCCAAGAGATTCAATAGTTTGTCCAAGGTATAATAGGGACAGGATTCAAACCCACTCAATTCACCTTCCCTGTTTGTTGATACTATCCTGAACTAGCCACAGGAAAACACAGAAAATTCCCAAAATTAAAATAAAAAGAAGTTTTTATTTTTCCCCCTAAGTGTAATGTGAAGCCATTGGAAAGCTTCAAATAAAGGTTAGATCAGGCAAATTCATTAGAAGGTATGAACTACGTCAATTGTAACATCAGCCAGAATGGAAGTCAGGATGAATTCCTTATTCTAGTTTGTAACCATGATGTAGTCATTAAAATGTGTAATGTAGCTAAATGAACTGAAAAGAGCAGGTGAGAGACATGATATAACTTATTTTACAAGGTAGTCTTTTTTTTTTTTTTTTTTTTTTTCTGGTTGTAGAACTGATTGCCGGGGCTTGTGTGGAAGCAGGTCAATCATGTAGAACATCACCATAATGATTAATAGTGGCTTGAAAAAATCTTGTCAATGTACTTAAGAAATGTCAATGGATTTTGGATGCCTTGGGATATATAGGTGAGGCAGCTTGATGTATATGTAATAAAAAGTTAACAAATGAGGGAATCAAATATGACACCTGTGTTTTCAATGCAAAGGGGTGAAACAAACTCTGATCATACTATTCTGAAAGCTTTCTTTCAAGAGGGCTGTCCTGTGTTTGTTTTGGTTAGAAAACAGATGATTTTATCTGAGTATTTTCCATACCCTCCCTAATATTCTACCACTGAGCTGGTATTAAGATGTAAATGAACGCACACACACACGTGTGCACATACATTTTTGGGTATGTGAGGATGCAAAAGTTTCACACTCAGAAGGTCTTTCTGGAAGATATGTTGGAGGAAAATATCACAAAAATGACAAACTCATTCCAAAGCAAAGAAGATACAAGATTTAAGATGAGGTCATCAGCAAATAAATTATTACTATTACATTTACTATTACTAATACATTAACAAATAAAGTATTACTATTACATTACTGAATTATGCAGGGTACATAATTTTTAAACATAGATATCTCTAAATTAAAGTCTGAATTAATCTCAGCGTGGATGGAGCAGTGATAAAGAAGGGTTTAAAGTCATATTGTGTTTCTTGCCTTATTAGTGAATAGGATACAGTAGAAAAATAAATGTTAAAATAAGTTTACTTATTTCAGGGTAACCACTAGAGAAAATGAATAAATGTATACATTTTGTATAATTACAAGTAAATAGAGAAGGAACATTTTGTTGATCCAAAAAAAAAAAGGTGAAAAACACTAGAAAAATGCTAAAAAGCATGACAAAATAAAAGCCATTAAATAAAATGTCAAGAATAATTTCAACTATATCAATAAACTGATTAAATGTGAATGGATTAAGTTCTCATAGTAAAAATAAGATAATATTTTATTAGTCAAGGAAATGATGTTTAACTATATTCTATATACAAAAGGTAAATCTAAACAAAAAATTTAGAAATGCCACATAAAGTTTGAAAATGAAAGCATGTGTCCTGGTTATCTCCGATCATAACAATATTGCATAGACTGGGTGGCTTAAACAACAAAAATTTATTTTCTCACACTTCTGGAAGCTGACAATTCAAGATCAGGGTGCCAGCATGTTGGGACTCTGGTGAGGGTTCTCTTCCTAGCTTCCAGATGGCTGTCTTCAAACTGTGTCCATACTGGGCAGAGAGAGAGAAAGACAGCAAGCTCTTTTGTGTCCTATCTTATAAAAGCACTAATCCCATCATGAGGGTCCCACCCATATGATCTCATCTAAACTAATTGTCTCCCAAAGCCTCCATCTTCAAATACCAGCACACTGGGGGCTTGAGCTTCAACATACACATTTTGGGGAGATACAATTCAGTCAATAGCAGAATGTAACTTATAGATATTAAGGGTTATATCAATAATAATATCCAAAATAGAATTCAATCTTAATTATAATAATATATCTTATGGAGTATCCTATTGTTATGACACCATGCCCGGCTAATTTCTGTATTTTTACTAGAGATAGGGTTTCATCATATTGGTCAGGCTGGTCTCGAACTCCTGACTTCAGATGATCTACCCACCTCGGGCCTCCCAAAGTGCTGGGATTATAAGCATGAGCCACTGCGCCCAGCCCAGTCACACTCTTACCTAGAACATAAGTTGTATTACGTTTCAGTTGGCACCAGTACTCTTCATATATGACAGCTAGGAATGGGGAACTTTAGCAACAATATATCATGTCCATTTACTGTTTTCTTTCCCCTTTCCTATGTAGTCTGAATCCTGAATGATCATTATAGCTTCATTCTTCCACCAATCATTCTATATCTCACTTCCTGTCTTATAGAACCTCAGCTTGTGAAGGTTATTACTTGGAGAGTAATCTCCAACCTTCTGTAAGAGCCAAATCCTAAGAGGTCTCATTTCTGTTGCGTTAATATAGATTCCACTAGACTATTATTCCAATTGGCGTCACAAGGAACCACCTGCATGCCTTTCATAGTCCTCCTTGCCACACCATATATGAGCAACAATTTCTTTATTTTTTTAATTTTAATTTTTTTTATTTTTCTTGGTACCTAGTAGATATACCTGTTTATGGGGTACATGAGACGTTTTGATACATGCATGCAATGTGAAGTACAGCAACCAGTTTCTTCTTGGTAATCAGGATCAGCATTCATTCCCATCAAGTGACCATTTCTCAGCTTATTAGTTTAGCAGTATAAGGAATTCAAAATGCCAGAGGAAAGCAATTTACTTCAGTTTTATTAAAACAATGAGTTATTCCTGGAGCAATATTCCACTCAGAAACAAAAACCTTCAAAAGTATCATTTATCAGGACAAAGAAGAGAAGCAAAATGGGTCTTGCATTAGGTGTAATAATCAAAGTGGCCACTTCTAATTATAATTCCTTTCCTTTTTAAAATGTGATGTCTAAAGTCAATATTTTACACCCTTTTTAGGTGCATATGGTGATCATGTTTGCATGTATCTAATGTGTTTCTGATATTATTAGTAAGCATAATTTTAGGAGTTTCATAACACTCATGTGAAATTTGAAATGTTTATGCAAATCCCTTCCTGGTGAATAACTAGATCATTCCTAAATACTTCTTGTGACTGATGCCCCAGTCTCTGATTTGCCTTCATATGTCAATCTTTGCATGAAATCAGTAGTATTTGAGAGGTCAAGAAGATAGTAGTTGATTGTAAGAGAAAAGAGCACTATGAACAAAGTATAAAGGTAAATGTGATTATATATTTGGGAAGACAATGAATCTAATGTGCCTAATGTTTGTTCATTAGTGTGAGGGAGTGGTGCAGAGAGTTTACAGTGTGCAGATGATAAAATGGATTTTGGAAGGTTTACATGTCATAGCAGCAGTAATTAGATTGGCTGGATCAAATTTCTGGATCCACCACTTACTAACTGTGGGCACTTTGGCAAGTCATTTAACGGCCTTGGTGCATTCATTTCCTTGTATGTAAAAGATGAATGATAATATCAGCCTTATTGGGAATTTATGAAGTTAAAATAATGAAGAAAACATGTTTAACAAATATCTGGCACATATAAAACTATCAACAAATGTATGCAATGATTATTATCCTCATCATCATTATCATTGTCAACCTTATTATTGATGTCTATTAAAAAAATTCATAACAGAGGCTTCCATTAGGTAATTAAGAGAAAATAAGAGTAGTATTGTTAAAATAATATTGAGTTTGGTATCTGGAAGATTCAGTATAAAATTGTTACCTCTGTGGCCATGGACATATTACTTAGCATCTCTGAAGCACCATCTCTTCAAACGTAAGATAAAGATATAACACCAACCACATATGATTACTTTGAGGATAAAGTAAGGTAACATATTAGAATAACTGATTTAATTGGAACTTGATAGATAGTAGTTTTATTAAAATATCATTGGAGTTGTTGTAGTTCTTGCTTTTTAAGAATTATGGTTATAATTTAGTTCTTCATTCAAGACAATGATTTCAATGTAATCAGGGCTTCAAAAATCACAGTATGGTCTCCACTAAATAGTCATCCTGTTTTACAATAAAAGGATCAAAAAGCAAAAGGGCAATAGTGCCAGAATTTGTATTTTTAACAGTAGCTTTCCCATGGTTAATTGAGAGTAAATTCTAATACAAAAGAAAAACGGGCATTTTTCTGAATGATTTTGCTAATCATCACAGACAGCTGGAGCATTAAAAGCACTTTCAGAGGAAAGAACATGGATGAGATGAGGAAATGGTGGTTTACTGCATAGGAAGCAGTGTCACTTTGTCTGATATTTAGACCTTTGTTTTTCTGCTCCCTTGGTAGGAGGAGAGCATATTTTGGCCTCTTCCACTCTAGCCCTCCTTCCATAGCAATGGGAATAGTCTGCAGACCATCTTAACTCCTCACAATTTCCCAATCAATTTCTACATATGGTATTTTTCCCCCTTTCTCAGTTTACTTTGTTATCCCCCAAAGAGACAAAAACATATGCCTCCTAAGATTCAACAATTCATTCCCACTCAGTGACTTTTCCCAGGGTTTAGGCAAAAAGGGGAGATATCTTGGCTTTGTCAAGAAATTGGTCCTTACTGAACAGTGTCGAGTCCTAGATGAAAATGCTTTCTTTCTTGCATATGTGAGGCAAGTCTGTTGTGGCCATTGAGATAATATCAACTCACAAAGGGGACTGTCTCACCCTCCTTTTTATTGCAGTCTCTACAGAGGGAGTGGTAGAAAGGTCCCATTATAAAACTAGTTCCATGGCTATTCTCATATTCACATAGAAAAGTACTAATTATAATAATGGGTAATGGTTGCATAATGCTTTCTGTGTAGCAGCCTCTATATCAGTGCTTCTTAAGCTGTCTGTGATGAAATATCAATTTTTTCCAAATAAAATAAAAATGAAATAATATAGAAATGAATTAAAATGAGATGCAAAATACATGCCCATTTTTAATTTTTTGATTTAACAGACATAAAATTACTATTAAAGTTTTATAAAGATTTCTGAGTATTGGCCCTCAATTTTTGTACTTATAACAGAGAAGCAGTCATATGTGAACTAGCTCTATGTGTAAACCATACATGAGTAGTGATGCTGTGAACAGAGTATGCATATTAACATAGTTAATCCTCAAACTACCTTATAAGACAGGTACTTTGATTTTTCTTCTATTGTACAAACAAGGAAAATGAAGCATGAGATACTAAGTGACTTGTTCAAGGTCATGCCTTATCTAAATGTTGGGGAACATTTGAATTCAAGATACAGAGTTGACTCTCTTAACCACTTGACTACATTGAAAATAAATAAGGTTTGCAATGTTTCTAATACCAAATAATCAAAGACCAAAATACAACAATTATTTATATTTGTGTTATACTTTGTATTGTCCAAAGTCCTGTTGCAGATACTTTGTCATTCGATACTGACAGCAGTCCTGTAAAGAGGGTAAAATTATTGTCCCTATTTTATATGTGGACCTTTGGGTCCCAGATATTTTAGTTGATTTGTCTAAAGTAAAAGATTGACTTGAGCTGAAGGTCTGGGCTCCATGAACAGATTTCTTATCATCTTGTTTGATTACAAGAATCATAGAATAGGGGTGGCTGGCAAGACGGCCAAATAGGAATAGCCCCAGTTGGCAGCTCCTAGTGAAATCAACGCAGAAGGTGAGTGATTTCTGCATTTCCATTTGAGGTACCCAGCTCATCTCACTGGGACTGGTTAGACAATGGCTGCAGCCCAAGGAGAGTGAACTGAAGCATGGTGGGGTGTCACCTCACCCGGGAACCACAAGGGAAGCAGTGAGGGACTGTGCCCTGAGGAATGATGCATTCCGGCCCAGACACTATGCTTTCCCATGATCTTTACAACCCGCAGACCAGGAGATTCCCTTGGGTGCCTACACCACCAGGGCCCTGGGTTTCAAGCACAAAACTGGGTGGCCATTTGGGAAGACAGTGAGCTAGCTGCAGGAGTTTATTTTGCATACCCCACTGGCACCTGAAATGCCAGCGAGACAGAACTGTTCACTCTCCTGGAAAGGGGGCTGAAGCCAGGGAGCCAAGTGGTTTAGCTCAGTGGATCCCACCCCCACACAGCCCAGCTAGCTAAGGTCTACTGGCTTGAAATTCTCGCTGACAGCAGAGCAATCTGAAGTTGATGCTCCAGCTTGGTGGCAGGAGAGGCGTCCACCATTACTGAGGCTTGAGTAGGTAGTTTTCCCCTCACAGTGTAAACAAAACCTCTGGGAGTGTGAACTGGGCAGAGCCCACTGCAGCTCAGAAAAGCTGCTATAGCCAGACTGCCTCTCTAGATTCCTCCTCTCTGGGCAGGGCATCTCTGAAAGAAAGGCAGCAGCTCTGGTGAGGGGCTTATAGATAAAACTCCCATCTCCCTGGGACAGAGCACCTGGGGAAGGGGTGGCTGTGGACACAGCTTCAGTAGACTTAAACGTTCCTGTCTGCCAGCTCTGAAGAGAGCAGTAGATCTCCCAGCACAGCACTCAAACTCTGCTAAGGGACAGATTGTCTCCTCCAGTGGGTCCCTGAACCCCATGCCTCCTAACACCTCCCAAAAGGGGTCAACAGATACAGGAGAGCTCCAGCTGGCATCTGGCAGGTGTCCCTCTGGGACGAAGCTTCCAGAGGAAGGAACAGGCAGCAATCTTTGCTCTTCTGCAGCCTCCGCTGGTGATACCCAGGCAAACAGGGTCTGGAGTGGACCTCCAGCAAACTGCAGCAGACCTTCAGTAGAGGGTCCTGACTATTAGAAAGAAAACTAACAAACAGAAAGGAATAGGATCAACATCAGCAAAAAGCATGTCTACACAAAAACCCCATCCAAAGGTCACCAACATCAAAGACCAAAGGTAGATAAATCCACAAAGATGAGGAAAAACCAGCACAAAAGGGCTGAAAATTCCAAAAGCCAGAATGACTTTTCTCCTCCAACAGATCACAACTCCTCACCAGCAAGAGATCAAAACTGATTGGAGAATGAGTTTGACAAATTGACAGAGTAGGCTTCAGAAGGTGGATAATAACAAACTCCTCGAGCTAAAGGAGTATGTTCTAACACAATGCAAGGAAGCTAAGAACCTTGAAAAAAAGGTTACAGGAATTGCTGACTAGAATAACCAATTTAGAGAAGAATATAAATGATCTGATGGAGCTGAAAAACACAGTACAAGAACTTTGTGAAGCATACATAAGTACAAAAAGCCAAATCAATCAAATGGAAGAAAGAATATCAGAGATTGAAAATCAACGTAATGAAATAAAGCATGAAGACAAGATTAGAGAAAAAACAATGAAAAGGAATGAACAAAGCCTCCAAGAAATATGGTACTATGTGAAAAGACAAAGCCTACATTTGATTGGTGTACCTGAAAGTGACAGGGAGAATAGAACCCAGTTGGAATACACTCTTCAGGATACTACCCAGGAGAACTTCCTCAACTTGGCAAGACAGGCCAACATTCAAATTCAGGAAATACAAAGAACACCACAAAGATACTCCTCGAGAAGAGCAACCCCAAGACACATAATCATCAGATTCACCAAGGCTGAAATAAAGCAAAAAATGTTAAGGGCAGCCAGAGAGAAAGATCAGGTTACCCACCAAGGGAGGTCCATCAGACTAACAGTTGATCTCTCTGCAGAAACCCTACAAGCCAGAAGAGAGTGGGGTCAATATTCAAAATTCTTAAAAGAATTTTCAACCCAGAATTTCATATCCAGCCAAACTAAGCTTCAGAAGTGAAGGAGAAGTAAAATCCTTTACAGACAAGCAAATGCTGAGAGATTTTGTCACTGCCAGGCCTGCCTTACAAGAGCTCATGAAGGAAGCATTAAACATGGAAAGGAGAAACCGGTACCGGCCACTGCAAAAACATACCAAATTGTAAAGACCGTTGACGCTATGAAGAAACTGCATAAACTAATGGCCAAAATAACCAGCTAGCATCATAATAACAGTATCAAAATCATACATAACAATATTAACCTTAAATGTAAAAGGGCTAAATTAAAAGACACAGACTGGCAAATTGGATAAAGAGTCAAGACCCATCAGTGTGCTGTATTCAGAAGACCCATCTCACATGCAAAGACACACATAGGCTCAAAATAAAGGGATGGAGGAATATTTACCAAGCAAATGGAAAGCAAAAGAAAAAAAAAAAAAAAAGCAGGGGTTGCAGTCCTGGGTCTCTGATAAAACTGACTTTAAACCAACAAAGATCAAAAAAGACAAAGAAGGGCATTACATAATGGTAAAGGAATCAATGCAACAAGAAGAGATAACTAGTCTAAATATATATGCACCTAATACAGGAGCATTCAGATTCATAAAGCAAGTTCTTCGAGACCTACAAAGAGACTTAAACTCCCACACAATAATAGTGGGAGACTTTTACACCCCACTGATCATATTAGATCAGCAAGACAGAAAATTAACAAGGGTGTACAGGACTTGAAGTCAGCTGTGGACCAAGCAGACCTAGTAGACATCTACAGAACTCTCCACCCCAAACTAACAGAATATGCATTCTTCCCTCACCACGTCACACTTATTCTGAAATTGAAGACATGATTAGAAGTAAAACCTTCCTCAGCAAATACAGAAGAACAGAAATTATAACAAAGAGTCTCTCAGATCACAATGCAATCAAATTAGAACTCGGGATTAAGAAACTCACAACTGCACAACTACATGGAAACTGAACAACCTGCTCCTGATTGACTACTGGGTAAATAACAAAATTAAGGCAGAAATAAAGATGTCCTTTGAAACCAATGAGAACAAAGACACAACATACCAGAATCTCTGGGACACAGCTAAAGCAGTATTTAGAGGGAAATTTATAGCATTAAATGCCTACAAAAGAAAGCGGGAAAGATCTAAAATCGATACCCTAACATCACAATTAAAAGAACTAGAGAAGCAAGAGCAAACAAATTCAAAAGCTAGCAGAAGACAAGAAATAACTAAGATCAGAGCAGAACTGAAGGAGAGATATGGTAAACCCTTCAAAAAACGAATGAACCCAGGAGCTGGCTTTTTGAAAAGATTAACAAAATAGACAGACCGCTAGTCAGACTAATAAAGAGGAAAAGAGAGAAGAATCAAATAGACGCAATAAAAAATGATAAAGGAGATATCACCACTGATCCCACGAAAGTACAAACTACAATCAGAGACTAAACACCTCTACACAAATAAACTAGAAAATGTAGAAGAAACTTCTGCAGACTTAAATGTCCCTGTCAGCTTTGAAGAGAATAGTGATTCTCCCAGCACGGAGTTTGAGATGTGAGAACAGACAGACTGCCTCCTCAAGTGGGTTCCAGCACCCCCTAGTAGCCTAACTGAGAGACACCTCCCAGTAGGGGCTGACTGACACCTGATACAGCCCGGTGCCCCTCTGAGACAAAGCTGCCAGAGGAAGGATCAGGAAGCAACATTTGCTGTTCTGCAATATTTGCTGTTCTGCAGCCTCCGTTAGTGATACCCTGGCAAACAGGGTCTGGAGTGGACCTCCAGCAAACTCCAACACACCTGCAGCTGAGGGTCCTGACTCTTAGAAGGAAAACTAACAAACAGAAAGGACATCCACACCAAAACCTCCTCTGTACGTCACCATCATCAAAGACCAAAGGTAGATAAAACCACAAAGATGGGGAGAAAACAGAGCAGAAATGCTGAAAATTCTAAAAATCAGAGAGCCTCTTCTCCTCCAAAGGAACACAGCTCCTCACCACCAATAGAACAAAGCTGGATGGAGAATGACTTTGAGGAGTTGAGAGAAGAAGGCTTCAGACGATTCGTAATAACAAACTCTGAGATAAGGAGGATGTTCAAACCCATTGCAAAGAAGCTAAAAACCTTGAAAAAAGATTAGACGAATGGCTAACTAGAATAAAGAGCGTACAGAAGTCCTTAAATGACATGATAGAGCTGAAAACCATGGCACTAGAACTACGTGATGCATGCACAAGCTTCAGCAGCCAATTCAATCAAGTGGAAGAAAGGGTATCAGTGACTGAAGATCAAATGAATGAAATGAAGTGAGAAGTTTAGAGAAAAAAAGTAAAAAGAAATGAACAAAGCATCCAGGAAATATGGGACTATGTGAAAAGACCAAATCTCCATCTGATTGATGTACCTGAAAGTGACTGGGAGAATGGAACCAAGTTGGAAAACACTCTTCAGGATACTATCCAGGAGAACTTCCCCAACCTAGCAAGGCAGGCCAACATTCAAATTTAGGAAATACAGAAAATACCACAAAGATACTCCTTGAGAAGAGCAACTCCAAGACACATAATTGTCAGATTCACCAAGGTCGAAATGAAGGAAAAACTGTTAAGGACAGTCAGAGAGAAAGGTCGGGTTACCCACAAAGGGAAGCCCATCAGACTAACAGCAGATCTCTCGGCAGAAACTCTCCAAGCCAGAAGACAGTGGGGGCCAATATTCAACATTCTCAAAGAAAAGAATTTTCAACCCAGAATTTCATATCCAGCCAAACTAAGCTTCATAAACGAAGGAGAAATAAAATCCTTTACAGACAAGCAAATGCTGAAGACAAACTTCAAGGAGAACTACAAACCACTGCTCAATGAAATAAAAGAGGACACAAACAAATGGAAGAACATTCCATGCTCATGGATAGGAGAATCAATATCATGAAAATGGCCATACTGTCCAAAGTAATTTGTAGATTCAATGCCATCCCCTTCAAGCTACCACTGACTTTCTTCACATAATTGGAAAAAACTACTTTAAATTTCATATGGAACCAAAAAAGAGCCCACATTGCCAAGACAATCCTAAGCCCAAAGAACAAAGCTGGAGGCATCACGCTACCTGACTTCAAACTATACTACAAGGCTACAGTAACCAAAACAGCATGGCACTAGTACCAAAACAGATATATAGACCAATGAAACAGAACAGAGACCTCAGAAATAACACCACACATCTACAACCATCTGATCTTTGACAAACCTGATGAAAACAAGAAACGGGGAAAGGATTCTCTATTTAATAAATGGTGCTGGGAAAACTGGCTAGCCATATGTTGAAAGCTGAAACTGGATCCCTTCCTTACACCTCATATAAAAATTAATTTAAGATGGATTAAAGACTTAAATGTTAGACCTAAAACCATAAAAACCCTAGAAGAAATCCTAGGCAGTACCATTCAGGACACAGGCATGAGCAAGGACTTCATGACTAAAACACCAAAAGCAATGGCAACAAAAGCCAAAATAGACAAATGGGATCAAATTAAACTAAAGAGCTTCTGCATGGCAAAAGAAACTACCATCAGAGTGAACAGGCAACCTATAGAGTGGGAGAACATTTTTGCAATCTACTCATCTGACACACGGCTAATATCCAGAACCTATAAAGAACTCAATCAAATTTATAAGAAAAAAACCCTGTCAAAAAGTGGGCAAAGGATATGCACAGACATTTCTCAAAAGAAGACATTTATGCAGCTAACAGACACATAAAAAATGCTCATCATCACTGGCCATCAGAGAAATGCAAATCAAAACCACAATGAGATACCATCTCACACCAGTTAGAATGGCAATCATTAAAAAGTCAGAAAACAACAGGTGCTGGAGAGGATATGAAGAAATAGAAACACTTTTACACTGTTGGTGGGACTGTAACTAGTTCAACCATTGTGGAAGACAGTGTGGTGATTCCTCAAGACTCTAGAACTAGAAATATCATTTGACCCAGCCATCCCTTTACTGGGTATATACCCAAAGGATTATAAATCATGCTGCTATAAAGACACATGCACACGTATGTTTCTTGAGTCACTATTCACAATAGCAAAGACTTGGAACCAACCCAAATGTCCACCAATGATAGACTAGATTAAGAAAACGTGGCACATAGACACCATGGGATACTATGCAGCCATATAAAAGGATGAGTTCATGTCCTTTGTAGGGACATGGATAAAGTTGAAAAGCATCATTCTGAGCAAACTATCGCAAGGACAGAAAACCAAACATCACATGTTCTCACTTATAGATGGGAACTGAACAATGAGAACACTTGGACATAGGGTGGGGAACATCACCTGCCAGGATCTGTCATCGGGTGGGGGGAGGGGGGAGGGATAGCATTAGGAGATATATCTAATTTAAATGACGAGTTAATGGGTGCATCACACCAACATGGCACATGTATACATATGTAACAAACCTGCACATTGTGCAAATGTACCCTAGAACTTGAACTATTATATATATATATGAAATAATCCAGAAATAACATGAAAAAAACATGAAAAGATGAGTTCATGTCCTTTGCAGGGACATGGATGAAGCTGGAAATCATCATTCTCAGTATACTAACAGTGGAACAGAAAACCAAACATTGCATTTTCTCCCTCGTAAGTGGGAGTTGAACAATGAGAACGCATGGACACAGGGAGGTGAACATCCCACACTGGGGCCTGTCCGGGCATGTGGGTCTAGGGGAAGGGTATAGTATTAGGAGAAATACCTAATGTAGATGACAGGTTGATGGGTGCAGCAAACCACTATGACAAGTGTATACCTATGTAACACACCTGCAAGTTCTGCACATGTAAAGTATAATAAAAAACACTAAATTATACACTTCTAATTGTGAATTTTATGGTATGTGAATTCTACAAATAATGCATTGGATTTTACCAATGTTTTTCTGTATCTATGGAGATTACTGCTTTTTCTCCCCTAACCTATCAATGGAGTGAATTATATGGTAGATTTTTCTCACCTTTATCACCCTAGAATTCATGAAACAAAGCTATTGATAGAATATTGTTTAAAAAGAAAAAAAAAGAATTATAGAATGGGATCTTGGTTCAGAAAAGATAAAGTATTCGGAACCTCCCCTACCAAAAGTAGCCAAAAAAACCTACATAGTGGAAAATTATAAAACATAAAATGCAGTGTTGTGTTTTTTAGAAAAAAAAAAAAAAAGAGAGAGAGAAATTGCTAGGAACCAGAAATAAAGATGTAAGTGAAAAGTAGAATGTTAAGCCTGTGGCCTGAAGCTTGGGCTGCCCTGGTGAGTTTACAGTAGATTTCTCAGAGGCTTGTGTTTCTAGATGTGCCAGGGAACAGGAAATGTGGAATTTATATCAGTAGACAATGATGAGGTTTTCAAAGAGCTGTGTTCTCAGGAATGTGTAATAGAAAAAAAATTCTGCCAACTACTTTTTCAGATAACAATAATACTTCTCTTTTTCTACTGCAATCTTGGTGAATAGAAGGAATTTCTTTACGAAATCAAAGTGTGGGTATCTTTTTGTATATACTTGGCATTCACATCTATGCTACCTGCAAAGTCAGAGAAATGAATATAAAATGTCATTCTAGATAGGTAATATTTTAATACGTTTAGAGAGAGCATTTAAAAAGCATTCTAGAACATGTTACTTTTGATAAAGTAAATTCTGACTCAAACAAAAGAATAGCAGAAAAATCCCACTAAGGGTAAATTCTTATGGGTTTGTGTGATTGGAAGAACAAAAGGAGAAATTTAAACAAAGAAAAGTACCTGTCAGTCAGGCACAGTGGCTCACACTTATAATCCCAGCACTTTGGGAGGCCAAGGCAGATAGGTATCTTGAATCCAGGAGTTTGAGACCAGCCTGGCCAACATGGTGAAACTCCATCTCTACTAAAAATGCAAAAATTAGCCCAGCGTGGTGATGCATGCCTGTAATCACAGCTACTCAGGAGGCTGTGGCAAGAGAATCACTTGAACCCAGGAGGCGGAGGTTGCAATGAGCCAGGATTGTACCATTGCACTCCAACCTAGGCAACTGAGTGAGACAACAACAACAATGAAAAAGAAAAAAATATTACATATCCTAAGAAGGCACAACCACATTTGAAATTAAACACTTAAAACTAAAATAATTTATTTAATAACATTAAAATCTTAAGGCATCAAATCACAGAGTAGATACAGCTGGGGAAGGTATTAGTAAGTGTGCATGGATCTGAAGACATTATGTTGAACATAGCCCAGAGAAATAAAGCAAGCATAAGAGACATGTAGATTAAAATGATAATATTCAAAAAACTAATTAAATCAGTTTCAGAAGAAAATACAGAAATTAAGGATGGTACAGTAGTCAAAGTGATAAATATTGAAACTTTTCAATAAAGAAAGATACAGCTCTTCAGTTTTAAGAAGCACAGTGTGTCTTCAAAAGGATTAATAAAAGATAAAATTATTCTAAGGCATATTTTTAATGAGCAAGGAGAAGGTCAAAGATGAGAAATAAAACAAACAGACACAGAGATAAGTTGTTTTTAAGTCAATTTGATTAAATAGTGACAGTTCTGCCGGGCGCGGTGGCTCAAGCCTGTAATCCCAGCACTTTGGGAGGCCGAGACGGGTGGATCACGAGGTCAGGAGATCCAGACCATCCTGGCTAACACGGTGAAACCCCCGTCTCTACCGAAAAATACAAAAAAACTAGCCCGGCGAGGTGGCGGGCCCCTGTAGTCCCAGCTACTGGGGAGGCTGAGGCAGGAGAATGGTGTAAACCCCGGAGGCGGAGCTTGCAGTGAGCTGAGATCTGGCCACTGCACTCCAGCCTGTGCGACAGAGCGAGACTCCGTCTCAAAAAAAAAAAAAAAAAAAAAAAAAAAGTCACAGTTCACATCTCAACAGAGGTCATTCAGATTTAATTCTAGTTATCAGTTCCAGCTGGATTATAAAAATATTTATTGGTCAAAATAAGAGCCAAATCTTTACCTGAGTCCAATAAAAAGCTTCTGAAGGGTGTTGATCAGGAAAGTGATATTTGTGTTTTCGTCAGATTCTTTAGGATTATTGCAATGTATTAGAAAGCTCTTTGGACACAGATTCAGGAAGAATATTCTGTCATTTCCTAGCTACTTAAGGCTGATAAAATCTCTAAGCTTTTCTGAGTTAACCTATCTATTTATAAAATGGAATTTTTATTTTTTTTTATAAATCTATTCTTCCAACCTCATGGAATCATGATCAGACTTAAATATTGTATGTATGTGGAATCACCTTTAACTCAGAGAATGTAGATACAGTACATGTATATTCTACTTAGAGTAAAAATAAGCAGTGTGGACATAGTAAAAGGAAATGAGCAGAGTTACTCGGCAGACTTTTTCCAAGTTTAAATTAGAATCTAGACAGCGGGGATTCAATTTGCCCAGGCCTATACAGTATTCTGAAGACTTCTGTATTCATGACTTATAAATTATTACAATCTTTAAGGAGGTATTACTAGATTTTCTGGAAAAGCCTGAGAGTTAATCATTTGCAAACTCATAAAACTATATCATTAAGACAGAAAGGTACTGCTTTCAGGTCCTTAAGAGTGGGGAAAATCACTATATATACATACATATGTGTATATATATGTATACATATATACCCATACATACATATATACACACATATATACACACACACACACACATATATATATTTAATTTTAGAAAGTATCTTACAAAGGTATACCTAAAGACCTTTTAACCATAGTTGGGCTACTGCAGCATTATGGCCAAGGTTTTATCCGGAGTAGGAATTTTACCCAGAGATGATGAGACAAAACAAAATTAAAATTATTAAAACGTAAAGAACAGAATGGAAAGTGATGTGGTTGCATGTAGTAGAATAGAGGCTTCACAGATAATCAGTTGTAATAGAAGTAGGGTTTCACAGATAAGTTTAGGCATGGGTGTAACTTTAAGACTTTTTGTTCTCTAACAAGACTTTAAATTTGTATATGTTACTTTTATGTTCATGTCAATTAACTTTTGCAAGTGAGTATGAATTAGAGTAATTATATCCATTGAGATGCAAATGCTGAAAATTACAGGATTTAGAGGGGGCTTCAAAGCTAAAAAGTGAAAGAGCTGGGATTGAGTGTTTTTCTTTTGGCCTGAAATCTCGGATTCCTTTTTAAATATTGTAGCAGTCTACTGAATTTTGTTTCTTGTATCTTGTTTTAGAGATACTGCTAAGACTTTCTAGGTAATAAACTGTAAAGATAGTGGAGGTAATGTACAAGGAAGTTAGAAATGCATTGCATTTAATTTTGATAATGACTTAAGCAAAAAAGAATCCATTTAATAGAAATGTCCTTTATAAGGAATAGAAATACTATGTTATAAGCACAGATTTTGCCATCAACTAAGCAAGTAACTATAGGTCAAATTTTAACTCATTCATTAAACAAAAACTTGAGAGCTTGTTATATGACAAATACTGAATAAGACAGGAGAATAAGAAGATAAATGAGATATGGACTTAGTTGTTTTCAAGGAATTATGGTCAATTGCAGTGAATCTTTTAGCCTTTATGAATCACAATCTCTGTCTTGAGGATTCTGGCCAAGAAAACTGTAGAGATGACGTAGACTTGTATGTAAAATTCTGTTTACAGTTTCAAGGATTTACAGATTACACCCTTCTTCCCAAATGAAAGGTGTCCATAGATTCTCCAGAGAGCTATAAGCCTCACCTAGGTAAATGCCATCAGCCTGAAGTAATGGAAAAGAGAAATTTGTAATATTAAAGGTATGTATTACTCCCAGTGGTGGACTGCAGAAGGGTATGGTGAACTCTGCTAAGAAGAGGGCAGTGGCAGCTTCTGAAAGGAGGAGACGCTTGGGCGGAATCCTGATGAATGAGCTCAGGGGTCAAAAAGTTTCTCTGGAAATTTCGTTTCTTAAGCTGTGTTATTCAGGGCTTGAAGATCTCTCAGGTTCTTTTCATCTATTATTTTACCCTTTTATAGATTACAAAAGATGCTCATAAGCTGATGTTCTCCCATTGGTTGACACATCTTGACACCTCTTGAGCTTGAGCAAATGTGCATACTCTGAGGAATATTAACTAGCCTAATATGCCAGGAGAAAAGGCTAATAATAAGTAACACATTTGCCAGGTGCTGTGCTTGTTATATGACACTTTACCTTCATTAATTTATGTAATTCCCGTATCACCTTTTTGGATACAGTCTTTAACACCACCATTCTGCTTTGACCATTCTCCCAAAGAGACATACTCAGAACCAGTTTAGTAGAAAGAGGAGGTCTGGAATAAGACCTTACACTATTGCAAGCAAGAGTCTATGACTAAATGTGCCCCCTATTTGAATAGAGAAACCTGAAAATTTCTTTTCTTTTTTTCTTTCTTTCTTTTTTTTTTCTACCTTGTGTTCCTGCCTTAATGATGTCTCTAAATATGTTGCCAATAAGGAAGGGAAGCCTGCCATCTGTGCTGCTGAAATTGTGGGCAGGGTCACCAAAGAGTGACCACACAGGGCAGGAACATACAAAAACATTTCTTAGAAAACAGCGTTGCTCCCATTTCACTTGAGACAATGTTTTGTTTTTGTTTAAGAATCATAGAAACTGCAAATGAATAAGTTGTATTGGGTCATCTAACTTCACCTCCAGGGAACTGAGGACTTGCTACAACATATTCATTCAGTTCTTTTCCAGTTTCACATGTGGACTCCAACAGGGTTTTTCATCACACTTTCTGGACAATCATTCCGTGCTCCAAGTCAGTATTGCATGAATGTTGCTGTGACTTTGGAAGGAAAAGGAAAAACAGCCTCTAACAAAAACATTATTTGAGGGGTATGGTGAAGAAAGTTTATATATAAATGTTAAAATTGAATAACTAATGAAACTGTATTTTTCTAATGAAACTGTATTTTTCTAAGCTGAACTAAGGAATGTTTTATAACTTTCATTAACCAAAGATAAAAAGGTAATTATGTTTCTTTCTGCTTTTTTTTTTTTTTTTTTTTTGACAGTTCTGTTACCCAGGCTAGAGTGCAGTGGCACTACCTCAGCTCACTGCAGGCTTCACCTCCCAGATTCAAGCGATTCTCCTGCCTCAACCTCCGAGGTTGCTGGGATCACAGGCATGTGCTACCATGCCTGGCTAATTTTTGTATTTTTAGTAGAGACGGGTTTCGCCATGTTGGCCAGGCTGTTCTCAAACTCCTGGCTTCAAGTGATCCTCTCGCCTCAGCCTCCCAAAGTGCTGGGATTACCGGTATGAGCCACCATGCCCAGCCTGGTAATTATGTTTCTATTTTCTAATTACAACTGCACTACCTTGAGTTTATCAATGATTGACTTTCGTAAGTTTTTTTATTTAAAAAATTTTTGACTTTTAATATACCTAAACATTTTAAGTTTGCAAGAAATTCATTATTATATGTATGTTACAAAGGATGAAGATATATATATCATATATATCTTTTATATATGATATATATACACACATGATGCATACACACATATAAATAATCTGGATTTTGTTAAATATTTTACATGTATTTTCTTTCACTCCTCATAAAACACTGTTATGTATTGTATCCCTATTCTAGATAAACAACAAAAGAAACAATACAAAAGTGAGCTTCAAAAAGGCTAATACCTTGGTCAATTTCGTAACTGGATAACTCATAACTCAGAGTGGAGTTTTGAGCTCACATCTGATTTCAGATCTCTGAACCACTGTCTTTCACTTTATATTTCTTTAGTGCCTTACAATATTTTCAAGTATTATCAGGAAAAGAATGGTTTTTGATGGGCTGTCTTTGTTTAGATTAGAGAGGAGTGGTTTTTACTGGATATTATGGGCATAGGGAACTTGCTTTGGTCCAGAAATATATGGAAAGTATAGATTGTAGGTTTCAGAACCTTGGTTCGTCCACCTTCTTTCCCTGTTTCTTTTCTTTTCTTTTCTTTTCTCTTCCTTCTTCTTTTTTTTTTCCTTAGGTGTACTACATAACAGCTGTGTGTCTGTCTCAGCTTCCTCATCTCTAAAATGAAACTTTTAAAGCTATGTCCTTCATAAGGTAGTTGTGAAGATTTAAGTAGATATATGAAAGGCAGAATATATTGTTCAGAATATAGCATGTGACTAAATATTAATTATAATATATTGCACTACATATTTATGATTATACTGTTTATTAATGCTCTCATTGCACAGTATATGTTTATTATTTACAGTATACTATATTTATTTTATATTATTATTATTGTACATTTCCCCCCTTTGGTCATTTAATTTGAAATCTCTCCATCATATATTTCCTTTAGATCCTAAGTCTCTAGTGTTCTGTGGTCTGTTCATTGAATGAAAATATCTCTGAGAGGAATATCTGCTTTGTTTGCAATCTTATTGTGAATTAATTTACCAAATTGTATCCTCGTGGGTTTGGAAAAGGGATTCCAAATGGATAAATCTAGAACACGGTAAACACACAGAAGAAGATGCAAAAGAAAACAGGCTAAAATCAGAGTGAATAGTTGTCCCAGGAAAAGCTACCCTTCTGCACAGTTTGCTTTGTGTATTCTCTTTATTGGCTGATAAATGATGTCTGGGATGGTTTTCCTTTTACAAATAAAAACATGGCTTTTGTTCATCTCTGAGTGCAAGATTCGTAAATTTTTTCTTTTTTGTGTGTTTTTTTTTGAGACAGAGTCTCGCTCGGTCATCCAGGCTGGAGTGAAGTGGTGTGACCTCTGCTCACTGCAAGCTCCACCTCCCGGGTTCATGCCATTCTCCTGCCTCAGCTTCCCTGGTAGCTGGGACTACAGGTACCTGCCACCAGCCTGGCTAATTTTTTGGATTTTTTTTTTTTTTTTTTTTTTTTAGTAGAGATGAGGTTTCACCGTGTTAGCCAGGATAGTCTTGATCTCCTGACCTCGTGATCCGCCCACCTTGGCCTCCCAAAGTGCTGGGATTATAGGCATGAGCCATGGTGCCCAGCCTAATTTTTTTCAATAACTTCAAAGACTAGACAGTTACTTAAGTTAACCAGCTGACACTAAAATGTTTTTATGGTTGGAATTGTTTAATCATACACTTTTAAAATATCTATTAGTGCTTAAAATTTGTGCCTATGAGAGAACACTGGAAAAATGTATTTCATGGAAATAAAGGAAAATAAAATTATTTATAGTGCCAATATTCAAAGTAAAGCAAGCTTAACATTTTGTGCTGTAAATGTTGCTGCATTAGTGTTTGTCCTGTTGTTTGTCTCTGTTACTTTTGTATGCATATGGTAATTTTGTAACTTTTTATTTGAGAAGGAGTTTCACTCTTTCTCCCAGGCTGGTGCAGTGGCATGATCTCAGCTTACTGCAACCTGTGCCTCTCTGGTTCAAGTGATTCTCCTGCCTCAGCCTCCCAAGTAGCTGGGATTACAGGTGCCCACCACCACACCTGGCTAATTTTTGTATTTTTAGTAGAGACAGGGGTTCACCATGTTGGCCACGCTAGTCTTGAACTCCTGACCTCATGATCCACTCACCTCAGCCTCCCAAAGTGCTAGGATTACAGGCATGAGCCACCGTGCCCAGCCAACCTTTTTACATAATTACATATCACACTTCGTTGTTACATAGTGTGTCAAACAATTTTAAAGGATTTACACATTAGTTCAGTAGATGTAGTTTCCACATTTAGCCATTCTTCCAAATGTAACAAATTTGTTATTTGTATACTGTTTTGATTTATTGTACTTGTAAGTAATACAATGATGAGCATCTTTTATATAACCAAATGCTTATTAAGCCCTGAATATGTGCCAGGTTCAGGGCTTGGCATGGTGGGATTGACACTGAATAAGTCATGACCCAGCCTGTAAGGACCTTAGAATCTATTGGAAAAGATTAACAAATAAATCAGTGAATGCAGTTATTGGTATAACTCAGTAAGTGCTTTGATCTTATGTTCAAAATTTGCTTTGGAAGCAAATCTACTTCAGACAGCAGCTTGGGAAGGATAACTGATCAAGTAATACTTGAACTGAGGTTGAAAGTTGAATAAAATTCAACAAGATAAAATGCAAGAACAGAAGAATTTTTTTCAAGCAAAGAGCTTCAGCAAATGTGCATGCTCTCTGAGGAATACTGACTAGCCTAATATGCCAGGAGAAAAGGCTAATACTAAGTAATACATTTGCCAGATGCTGTGCTAACCACTTTCCCTTCATTAATTTATTTAATTCCTATGTTATCTTTTTGAATATAATGAAATAGGTGCTATCATTATCCCCATTTTTAACTAAAATGAAAAACAAAACAACAGTAAAAACAAACAAAAAAACAGAGACAAAGTGAAATTTTATAACAAACTTGTTTATATACATATAGTGACTATGCATCAGGTCCTGGATTTGGTCCCTGGAATCTGATTCCTGAGACCAGACTCAACCACCACTTCATTTCAAAGGTTGGAGATGAGATTATGATGCTTTCTTTCTTTTCTTTTCTTTTTTTTTTTTTTTTTGAGACAGAGTTTCACTCTTGTTGCCCAGACTGGAGTACAATGGCATGACCTCAGCTCACTGCAACCTCTGCCTCCCAGGTTCAAGCAATTCTCCAGTCCCAACCTCCTGAGTAGCTGGGATTACAGGCACCCACCACTATGCCCAGCTAATTTTTGGTATATTTAGTAGAGATGGGGTTTCACCATGCTGGCCAGGCTGGTCTTGAACTCCTGACCTCAGGTGATCTGCCCGCCTTGGCCTCCCAAAGTGTTGGGATAACAGGCATGAGCCACTGTGCCCAGCCGAGATTATGAAGCTCTTAAGCATTACACTGCATCCCCAAACAAAGAGAATTCTTTACAGATTTTCAGTAATGCAGCGGTATCACTAGATTTTTTTATTTAGAAATATCAGTAGGCATTTGTTTAGTACATTTGAGCTTTATTTTTCTTTTATTAACCTATAGTATGTAAAAAAAAAGAAAAAAGAAAAACTTTGTTTTAACATATAATAATTTTTAAAAAAGCCATGTGTGGTGGCTCACGCCTGTCATCCCAGCACTTTGGGAGGCCGAGGCGGGTGGATCACGAGGTCAGGAGATCAAGACCATCCTAGCTAACACGGTGAAACCCCGTCTCTACTAAAAATACAAAAAAATTAGCCAGGCATGGTGGCGGGTGCCTGTAGTCCCAGCTACTCGGGAGGCTGAGGCGGGAGAATGGCGTGAATCTGAGGTGGAGCTTGCAGTGAGCTGAGATTGCACCACTGCACTCCAGCCTGGGCAACAGAGCAAGACTCAGTCTCAATAAATAAATAAATAAATAAATAAATAAATAAATAAATAAATAAATAAATAAATAAATAAATAAATAAGCGTAAGTCCTAAATTAAGGAATAAGTTTTAGAAATGTACAAGAGAAAGTTTAGGAAAAGAGAGTAGAATTTACTGGGCTTAGAGTTAGATCAACTATGGATGTCTAAATTCATTGCCTTACAAGACGTTCCCATAGTGGAAGGAAGTGTTTGTTCAAAGGGTATGCATATTTTTAAGGATTTTGTGTACATTTTTAATTTTTATTTTAGTGTATGTGCCAGTTATTAAGCGATTGTTTCTCAGCAAAATCTCTTTTGTAATCTGTTTTGTGATGCTGGTTCTCTCTAAGCCGTTTTCCCCTTGGCAGCTAAATTGCTGTTACATCTTTCACCGTGGCAAAAAATATTTGGTTCTAGTCTTGAGTATTATTTTGTGTAACTTTCAGAACCAGTCCCTTTGGACGCATTCAGAAGTACCAGCACTAGAGGGATCCATCTGCTTTCAGGGGTCTCAGTGTTTACAGGGCCACTCCTCTAAGCTTCTGGGTTCTCAATGCCCCCACATTTTCCCCTTGCCCCCAAATCTAGGAGTGGTGCTACATCTTGCAGTTCCTTATTGCTGTGTTACCACGATTTCCTCTTTTGTCATTTTCTATTCTCTATCTCCTTCTATTAAAGTTTCTCTCATACAATAACAGATATGGGTTAAATTTTTCTGACCAGATCCCGATTGATACTTGTTTTATTTTATTTATTTTTTTTTTTTGAGACGCAATTTCACTCTTGTTGCCCAGGCTGGAGTGCAATGGTGTGATCTCAGCTTACCACAACCTCCACCTCCTGGGTTCAAGAGATTCTCCTGCCTCAGCCTCCCAACTAGCTGGGATTACAGGCATCCGCCACCAAACCTGGCTAATGTTGTATTTTTAGTAGAGACAGAGCAATTACAGCATCTCCGTTACCAACAATATATTTCTTAATTAATTAAAGAGTAGCTTAGCACAATAATTTAAAAAATTAAGGATTTTAAAATTCTCCTAAGAATCACATTTCGTTGTTCTATCAATACTTAATTAAATATCCTTACCACAAAACATTTACATAATCTATAGCTTTGAACTGTGATTTGTTAATTTTTGACTTGACTTGATGGGCATTTAAATATTCCTACAAGTGACCCAAGCTTATAAATCAATGACTTAGTTGTGTTTAAAAATATTTGCAACATAAGAGTTGTTTGGTTTGGAATCCCAAGTAGTAAATTTGTCTTTGGAGAAACTGTAAAGAATAAAAAACGTTATTAAAACTCATAAAATTATAGTAGATTCTAAAGTAATATTGAAGTAAATTGATAAATTTAAGTTATACAGAAAATTGGGAGAGATATTAATTAATACATTTCTATTTATTTAAATACTTAAACTCTGTCTAGAAAATATTGAAGTAGATAGTGGAAAGGCCAAGGACATCAAAGAATAGAAAAACAGAGCCATGTAAGGCGGCTAAAGAACTTGTGCTAAAGCAAACTGCATTTTCCCCCATTTTAACATTTTAAAAACTGGTAACTGAATTGTAATTTATATACTCATTTACTATAATAATTCTTTTTGTCAGAAAATATTAAATTGCTAGTGCATTTTAGCATTTGGAGCCATCTTAGGATGAAGGAAATGTGATAAATATGCATATATATATATACACACACACATGTATATTGCATATATATTCTACATAAGATAATTTTCCTTTGTTTTTGTATACATTTTTAATTTTGATTGCCCCTGTATACTTGATTTGGACTTTCTTTTCATTTGCTGCATTTTGTTTACTTACTTATCAGTTGATGGACATTAGGATTAGGGTTATTTCTGATTTACCTAATAATATTTTTAAATTTAAAATTTATTTTTAATTGACAAATTATTATACACATTTATGGGATACAATGTGATGTTTTGATATATATTCACATTGTGGAATCATTAAATGAAATCAATATATCCATCACCTCACATACTTACCAATTTTTGTGGTGAGAACATTTAAAATCTAAACTTTAAGCAATTTTGAAATATACTATGCATTGTTATTAATTATAGTTACTATTCTGTGCAATAGATTCCTAAAACTTATTCCTCCTATTTAGTAGAAACTTACTGTCCTTTGGTCAACATGTCACCATTCCCCAGCCTCTGATAACCACCATATTATTCTCTACTTCTTTGAGTTTGACTTTTTAGATTCTATATATGAGATCATGTGGAATTTATCTTTCTGTGCCTGGTTTATTACACTTAGCACAACATCCTCCAATTCATCCATGTTGTCACAAATGACAGAATTTTCTTCTTTCTGAAGTCTGAATAGTATTCCATTGTCTATATACATACTTTTTATCCATTCAATTCTTGATGAATACTTCGGTTGTACACCCATTTCTTAGCTAGTATAAATAATGGTACAATTGAACACGAGAGTGTGAATGTCCTTTCATATATGGTTTCAATTCCTGTGGATATATACCCAGTAGTTGGATCATATGGTAATTCTATTTTTAGTTTTTTGAGAAACTTCCACACTATTTTCCATAATGGCTTTATTAATATACATTCCCACCAACGATGCAGAAGGATTCCATTTTCTCCACATCCTCCTCAACGCTTGTCTTTCATCTTTTTGATAATAACCATTCCAACAGCTGTGAGGTGATATATCTCATCATGGTTTTAATTTGCATTTCCCTGATAATTAGTGATGCTGAGATTTTTTTTCCTGTATCTGTTGACTATTTGTGTGTCTTCTGAGAATTATCTATTCAGGTTCTTTGCTTATATTCTAGTGGGGTAATTTGTATTTTTACTATGGAGTTCTTTGAGTTTTTTATGTATTTTGAATATTAGCCTCTAATCAGATACATGATGTGCAAACATTTTCACCCAATCTGTGTGTTTACTCTTCACTCTGTTTATTACTTCCTTTGCTGGGCAGAAGCTTTTTAATTTGTTTAAATTCTACTTGTTTATTTTTGCTTTTGTTGCCTGTGCTTTTAGGGTTTTATCTAAACCCAGACAAATGTCATTGAGCTTTGTTCGTATCAACTTTAAAAAACACTTAGTAGTACATACCATGTTATCTTTTTTTCTACCTGGGTGTTCTACAATGAGAACCTGACCTAACTCAAGGAAAGAGGAGAAACGAAAACACTTTTAAAATTAATATTAAGAATGTCAATGAAAAGAGTCAAACTCTGTAGAATATTTAAAGAGGTTTATTCTGAGCCAAATATGAGTGACAAATGGCTTGTGACACCACCCTCAGGAAATCCTGAGAACATGAGCCCAAGGTGGTTGAGCTACAGCTTGATTTTTACATTTTAGGAAGACATAAGACATCAATTAATACATGTAAGATATACAATGGTTCAGTCTGGAAAGGTGGGACAACTCGAAGCGGGGGCTTCCAGGTCATACGTATATTCAAAGCTTTTCTAATTGGCAATTGGTTGAAAAACTTAAATAGTTGTCTAAAGACCTGAAATCAATAGAAGGAAATGTCTGGGTTAAAATAACGGGTTGTGGAGACCAAGGTTTTTTACTATGAAGCCTCCAGGTAGCAGGCTTCAGAGAGAATAGATTGCAAGTATTTCTTATTAGATTTCTTATTAGACTTAAAAAAAAAAAAAAAAGTGCCAGATTTTTAGTTGATTCTCTCCTGGATCAGGTAAAATACCTGGAAAGGGAAGTTGATTCTCTACAGAATGCAGATTTTCCCCAGGAGAGACAGCTTTACGGGCTACTTCAAGATATGACAAAGAAACATATTTGGGGTTACAATAGGTAGATTTCTTTCTATATCTGTCATGTGATATGCTAGAGTCAGGCTGGAAAGTAAGCCATGGGTATATAGGGTTAAATAAAACCCCTCTGATGAGACTTTATGGTTTGTGAGGCATGACTCCCCAGGCCTCTGAGATAGGAATTTGGGCAAGAAAAGAAAAAGGTCAGAGTTTAGTCCTCAAGAATAAGATGTGATATTGGAGAATATACATATGTAACTTTCCATTAAGCCTAATTTTTTATAAACGCATTTTTCCTCTTCTATTATTAGGGGTCTTCTCTAAATTAATAATGCTAAGTGAGTTTACATTTGAAGAACTGAAAAAGTTCTAAAGAAAAGTATAACGAATGAGCTGAAAATAAGTATAAATAGAGTTTCTAATATTTTTTTCCTTCAACTTAATGATTTTCAGATTTTCACACATCTCCTAGTCTGCATGTGTTTTACTTTGGCAACCACCACATTGCAAAGATCATGAAAGGATTAGTATAATGACCTCTTTATATTATAACCCTCATGTTGACATTAAGATTTTGATTTACTTATTAATAAACTGCTTTTCTTATTTTACCCTGAGAGCTCATATAGAGAAAAATTTGAGATAAAGACAAGTTGGGAAAGATTAAAAAATGAGTAAGAAATAATATCTGTTTTCTTGAAACCTTGTATCTAACGCAACACACTGACTTGAAAGCATTTGAGTGTAAAACAAAGCTGACTGGCATACATAAGAAATACAAGAATGTATAACTTGCTGTCAGATTATAAGGGTCAGAAAAGATCATTCTGCCTACAGGCTTAGAATACATTTCAAAGAAAGTGAAAGATTCTCCCTAGGGCCTGAAAGCTTAAGGGGATGAATAACTCCTCCCTCCTCAGGCTTAGTCCCAAGGCGCAAGGCCACTTGGCGCCTGCAGTGTGCCTCAGAAAGATAACAGAAGCAGGAAGAGAGCTAGCCAGAAGCCACATACCCCCTGAAGACTGAGAGGCCATCCTAGTACCTTGTAGCAGTTACATCCAACGGAGACACTTCCTGTTTACAGGAGACTGTAAACCCCCTGCCCTGTCCTCATTTGGTGCACACACCATTTTAGGCCTCAGCCGGCCTACACCCAGCTGCTCATTAAAATAGCATGTTACTCCACAATGCCTTGTGTGGTTGGTGTGCTCTGGGGGTTCGAACTGATACAAGAGGCTTGCAGAAAGGAGACACATTTTCCCACTACAGTATCATCCCAGTCTAGCTCAATGCATATACTGCTCTAAGTTATGAGCACTACATCCTAGTATAGTCCTTACTAGAGCCATGGCATCTTGCTGTTGTGGAACAACTTAAAGGAACCAAAACGTCAGGATCACAGAATATTTTTAATGTTTTTTGATGCCTTAGTCTCTGTATGAATCCTGTGGGATTGAGAAAACTGATAGAATCAACCCCAAAGTCTTTTTATATAAATTAGAGAAAATCCCTTTTCTCATTACAATATTTCACAATCTCATGTCAATTCCAGCCTAATTTGCTCATGGTGGCAATCAAGGCCATCATGATGGGGGAGGAAATGTCTAGAGCCTAAGGAAATCTCAGTTCTGCAATTCCAGACAGTGAATAAAATCGAAGAGTTAATTTTGATCAAAGGGGCTTTTGTGTGACTCAATTCAGACCATCCAGTTAACTGTCAACCTTATGTATTTCACTATAGAAGGAAATGAACATTTTATGCATTTAATAAAAGAGTAGAAAAATCTATTTAATTAAATATTTCCATAATCGAAATACGCAAAAAACTCTTGATTAGTACTACAAGGAAGACTTGACCCTTCGCCCCAAGGACCTTAGAATCTATCCTAAGTAGCTTAGAAATTAGATAGAAGGTATACCTGCCTTTTCCTATATTATCAGGAAAAGTTGGTATGCATACTTTCTCAATATTATTCTCCTCCACCAGAGGCCAATATCCTTAATCAGAATACTGGGAAGAGGAACAACAGAGAAACTGAGTCAAAACGAGAGCAGCCTAATAAAGATGTAATTGAGTCCTAAACAAACTTACAGCTATCCTGAGATCTAGCTCTTAATTTTTGAAAAGTTTTTCTATTATTTTTTACCTCCCTATATATTCTTGCAACAATCCTCAGTTGATTGCCAGCCAGTTCCTGCCAATTAACAGCTTTACACTTAAGCATCGTAAAATGACTTGCTCTTTTGATCACCTTCCCTTTCTTTATAAAGTTATCAATCAAAACTGTTCATTATACTTGTCTTTGGTGATGTGGTTTTCTCCCCTCCCTCAACTTCTGTTTACTCTTAGAACCTGATTTTATGGAAGGAGATCCCAAGCAAATCATATTCTCTAGTAAACAAGGTGATGATTTTCAAAGCTTGCATCACAGAAGAGGTATGAAGGAGCTGATTGTTTCTAAGACATTTGGAAATTGAAATAAGAAATGTCCTTTGCAAGTAATTGTGAGAGCTTCTTCTGTATGAGGCTACCACTCTCAGTATTTAAATTTCCTCTGGAAGCACTTCTGCCTGGCTTTCTTCACATGTTCCACCCACTTAGTGCTAATGAGAACCTCATGCCCTCTAGTCTGAAAGGATTTGGGACTATATCTTCCACGTTAATGTAAAGTATGCCCTTCTGGGCCCTATGTACTATTATTTGCTTTTCATGCTGCTGAATCTGTCATGTAGGTAGTTTTGTATCATCCTGAGGACTTCGTATCTGTGCATCATATTGCTTCTTAATTCCCTGGTCTCACAATCCAGCCAGATATATTTGATTTACTAAGAAACTAAGCCTCTTGTCATATCCTGGTGAGATCTGTAAGAGATGAAGTTGAGATTTGAGAGGAAAGTTCTTCTGGAAATGACTGTCTTTTCCTTGGTCTTACAAATGATTCTGTTTGTTAAGTGATTAAAGCTTGTCTGGACAGACAGCAAACACAAGGGTAGATTTATAGCCTCTAAAAACAGTACTTTCAAAGATTTTCTCCCAGAATGCATGGCCCAGAGGCATCCCTTTGATTGATCTAAGTCCCTAAAGAGTTGCTTCAGCAACAAACAGAGACTTATTATGCTTCTTTCTTAAAAGACTTTGACATTTTATGGTTTTGCACAAAAATATTGAGCAGGAGTAAATAGAAATCCTGTAACCTTCCCTTAACTGGATTGTAGGCATACTTTGTCCTATAGCAAAATCAGCTACTACAGTCTCATGACCTTATAAAATAGTGCATTACTTATCCAGTTGACTATGTCAACAGCCATTACCCAAATACACTTCTGTTCTGGGGAGAAAAATGAGGGAAATTATACATATCTATGTTTTGGGAGGTGACAACTTAGCAACAGGGGAAAATGGAACCAGTATTTATTGTATGTATCCCCAAGTACCAAAAAAGGACTTTTAAAAAAATAACATTTTGGGAAAGCTCTTGTTTTTACTATTTTAGGACTTTGCATAAAAAACATTTTTTTAATTCCATGCAAAATTGTCAACTTTCCTCCACAAAGAGGTGTAATTTTTGTAGTCTTCTGGAGTGTTTTAGAAAATTCTCATCACTGAAACAGACTCCTTATGCATTACTGTCTTCTTATAGTATAGATGGGTATCAGTATCACCATCTAAAATGTGATCTTTATCAGAACAAGAATCATGTTATTTATTTGGTATTATTGTCTATAAGAGATACTATCTAACAATGATGAGATAAGTAGTGCTAAACTCATGTTTTAAAGAGGAACAAAGCGTTGAGTATTTCAGTATCTAGCCTTTTTCATAGCAAAAAGCAAGGTTGGAATTGGAAGACTTTCAATTTTCTGACTAGTGAAATCTCCCAGGATAACACTGTGAAAGGAAAATGTCTTGGGCCCCTAAAAATCACTAAGCTAAAGGGAAAAGTTAAGGTGGGAACTGCTTAGGGCAGACCTGCCTCACATTCTATTCAAAGTTACCCCTCTTCTCACGGAGATGAATGCATATCTGATTGCCTCCTTTGGAGAGGCTAATCAGAAACTCAAAAGGATGCGACCACTTGTCTCTTATCTACCTATGACCTGGAAGCCTCCTTTCCACTTTGAGTTGTCCCACCTTCCCAGACCTAACCAATGTTCAGCTTACATATGTTGATTGATGTCTTCTGTCTCCGTAAAATGTATAAAAACCAAACTGTGCTCTGACCACCTGGGGCACATGTCTTCAGGACCTCCTGAGGCTGTGTCACGGGTGCATGTCCTCAATATTAGCAAAATAAACTTTTACCTTGAAGGGAGGTAGCAACAGATGTATCTCTAATTTATAGAAAGAGAAGTTGAGGCAATGATGGAATTCACCCAGCCTCCCACGATCACCCCAAATAGTTCGAAACTGGCTTCCCCACCAACTTCCCCTCTCTCTATTGACACATGTAATTTAATAAATATCAACACACAGACTTCTAATCTCCTATTATCAGATTTCCTCATTCCCATGCAAAAAGGTGTTTTCCCAGTGAAGTTCTCTGGGAGTTTCAGAGTTTAGAAACCAAGTCAAGTGTCAGAAAGTTTGTTCAAATAGGATTGAGATTATATTTAGTAGTCTACAGGTATAGTGAGGCTCTGCTATTTTAACTCTTCAAATTGAGGCTGAACAATTCTTTTTATGTTGGAGAGGGGGACTTTGGATTTTAAGATTAAACTAAATGACCTGTAGCAGTTTTCGAAAGCTGTAATCTGATTAGTTTATGACTATATGACTATCTAGATATTTTTAGAAAGAAAATAAGGGAGGGAGAGAGAGTTGAGATTTGCAAGACTAATGTTCAAGTATTTCCAAGAGGCAGGAGTAGATAGCCCATCTTCTTACAGCTTTGCCAAACCTGTCTTGTGGGGATTATTCTACCTTGAAGGGAGGGAGCAACTGATGTATCTTCAATTTATAGAAGAAGAAGTTGAGGCAATGATGGAATTCACCCAGCCTCCCACAATCACCCCAAATAGTTTGAAATTGGCTTCCCCACAAATTTCCCCTCTATTGACACATATCATTTAATAAATATCAACGCACAGACTTCTAACTTCCCAGGATCAGATTTCCTCATTCCCATGCAAAAAGTAAAGTTCTCTGGTAGTTTCAGAGTTTAGAAACCAAGTAACTGTCAAAAAGTTTGTTCAAATAGGATGGAGATTATATTTAGTAAGCCAACCATTTTGACAACTGGGAATGTGTTCACTTTGCTACTCGCTTGCCAAATGTGTAACATATACCTGGTTATGTACTGATCAAGGTTGACATTTACTCAAAGCTATTGGATCCTCTTCCAACAGAATTTATTTTTCAGTAAAATAAATTAAGCTGGCTAGTTTGGCATAGAATATAAAGTACTATATTTTTTCTTACTCAACCAATTCACTGGCTGTTTTTCTTTTTTCGTTTTGTTTTGATTAAACTTCCTTTACCAAGGAAACAATTGCTTTGATTTAGATTTTTGGAAGCAGTTATCATTCTGTCTAACTTGGGCTGAACTCCAAAGAACTCCCAACTAATTAGCATATAACGCCACTTACCCTTAACTGTTATCTTTGTTGCCAGCCAACTGTGGATGTCTTGATCATGATTGATTTCCTTGAGGCCATGACTTGATTAAAATTCCAGTTGCTGAGTGACACAGGCAGGGAGGCCCTGTCCATTGACTAGCAAGATACATAATGTGGATATGAATCTTTTCCCAACCCTGGGGAACTTAGTTCCCCACAATTGTAAATGTCAGTGAACTCAGAGCTAAGGCTCAGAAAATGGCAATGAATTCAGTTCTCAGGTAGGAATATGCATGCCAGCACTGAAAAACAGAATTTTAAAACGGTGAGCACTAATATATAAAACTGAACTTCCACTAATAGTTACTAAGTGTCTATTATTTGCAGGGTTCTCCGGTAGATACTACAGAACCCAGTGCTGTGATACCCAGATCTCTCTTTGACCCGGAGGCACTAATTCCCAGCTGCTGTGAATATAGGTTGTAGATAACTCACAATGGATTACTTCTCTGGGTATTGCCTTAGATGATAGAAGCTGTCTTGACTAAATTTGTGGGCCCTCCAATGAATCACCTATGCAGAAGGTACAATAGCCTGCCCCCCTTGCCTCAGCAGGACAACTTGGAATGGCCATCCTATCTCTAGAACTCCCTGTGGGATGAATGAGACCTCCATTACAATTGTATTAGAGCTCAATATTTTCTTCTGTCCAGTCTTGTTCTTCTCATTTCCTTAGGGATCTTGTTGCCAATAATACTGTTCAGTAATATCTGGCTTATAAATCTTCATAGCAGAGTTGTTCCCAAGGAATCTGATCTGAGAAAGATACTATTCTTGGTACTGGACGGTGATGGTTATTTTTTGTTATAAACATTGATACTCACTCTGCCCTCTGCTTGCTTACAATGTAGTAGAAGAGACAGAATGATAAGCAACTACTGTACTATTTTTTGTTTTTTGTTTTTTTTTTTAAAAAAGGCCATTCCTTCTCCTGTAAAGCAGAATTCTGTTGTCCCTTTTCTTTGCTTCCAGACTTCTACTTAGATCATATCGTAATAAATCATATCATTTTGTTGTTGATGGTGGTCTCTTACAAGAAGTTACGAGCATTTTGGAGACAGGGGGTTAGTTGTGTTTACCTTCACACCTCTGGCGTACTGCCTGCAATAAATAGGACAGGTGCTCAGCAGTTTGTGTTGAATTGAAAAATAAATTAATTAACACAAATAAATAACCCAGCTTATAAGTGTAATACAAAAAAAATATGTCATTAGAATGATAAAACTTCAGAGAAGACATGGCATTTGGGTTTGGCCTTGAAAAAACTTAGTAGGTTTAGGGCATATGGGTGTTTCAGACTGAGAAAGCAACATTGTAGTAGTAATTTAAATTATACATTTTAGTTATAATAACAAAAACCTATTCAAGCTAATTTTGAGCAATGAACTGTCTTTACTGAATTACTATAGTGTATTTCATGGAGCCACTGGCCAGCATTTCTATTGCACCATATGGGGGCTTAGAATCAAGAACTCTAATATAAAAAACCACAGTTGTTATGATGGTTGCTTCATCATTTTCTGCAGAAAATAAGCTTCCCTTCTCTATTTGTCTGCTCACTCTTTTGTTTCTTCGCAAGTCTTTATCTTCAGGTCTCTTCATTCAAGAAGAGTTTACTTGAGGCTGTGAGTATAAGAAGAGAGATAATTGCCCCAGCTGTGGCCAGGTATCAATTCCTGGTTCAATCCTTAAGGTCAACATGGGTTATGGGAGTATTTTGGAGATGGAGCATGAACAAGCCCATACATGGACAGATGAGTAGATAGTATAGATGAGGAACTCTAGGAAGTGTTTGCTGAGGTACAGACCTCATGGTGGGTTAGAAGAATTCCCATTGTAAACAGCGGTAATCCTTATTAAATTTAACAACTTCTTTTGTCAACTTTTAATCCTGTGTGTGTGTGTTTATGTGTAAGAGAGTTGATTAAATAATTAAATGGTAGCAGCAGACTTCCTTTCAAGGTTGTATTTAGATTAGACTAATTTACAACCATTCTTAGTTATTTGGGTATGTTTAATGTTAGGGAGGAGAAATACAAAACCTAGTTTTGTGAGATCACCTTTTTTAGGCTTAAGAGTTGTCATATAAAATTCTCAAAGTGTTCAGATGCCAAAACAAGCAGTGACTCTAGTGCCAGGATTCAATGATAGGAGAGTGAATAAAGCATCATTCCTATCTTCTAAAAGCTCATAGACTAACAGGTGTTTCCATGACAGGAGGGTCAGGGAATCAGTGACATGCCAATAAAACATTATGATGTGCTACATACAGTGATAAAGAAAGAATAAAGTCCTCTAGGAACACTTCTTTCTGCCTGTAGAGGTCAAGGATTTCTCAACATAGAAGACATCTCATTTATGTTTTTATCAATGAGTAGCATTGGCCAGATGAAGAAGCAGAAAACAAAGTTCAATAAAGGGAACAGCACATGCAAAACCAGGGCATTACACAACATCATGAAAGGTTGGAATAATGGCAAGAAAAAAAACACACACACACACACACAAAAACCCCACCTTGGTATCAAAAAGAAAATAAGTATGTTTTGTGAGCATGTTGGAACAGGGGGTAGTTAGACAAAGGAGTCAAGGAAAAGAATTATGAGCAAAATTTGAAACGATAAAAGAATCTTCATGTTTTACCAAAGCACCCTGCATGAAGTCTTTTTAGACCACTAGATGCCAAAAAGCAAAGTGTAAACATGGGGGAAGATTGTGCCCGAATCAAAAGTGTGGTCCCATTGCCTAAGAAATGGGACCTGAGGTAGCTATGAGAGACACTCTAGTCCTTCTGTCATTAGACTTGTAGGAGAGAGAGAGAATGGGGAAGGGAGAGAGGGAAGAGAAGGGAGAGAGGGAAGAGAAGGGAGAGAGGGAAGAGAAATGAGAGAGGAAGGGAAGGAGAAATGAGAAGTGAGGAGAAGTTTCCAATGTGCAAATCCTTTAAAGGAAAGCCAAAAGTAGAAAGTATTTTTTAAACGTCTGCTCATTTCCACAGAGCATTAGGAAACACAATTTTGCAGTTTGCAGTGTTGTTCCTAATGAGAAAAGTTATGTATTGAATTGGCATTAATTATCTATAGAATGTGAAATAGTCTAACATTTTCTCCTTATTTTCTCTTTAAAATCCTCAAAATTAAAATTAAAATTAAAAGTTACCTTAAATGTCTTGTATGCATAATTTAAACACAATTCTTTTTAGAAGGGAACAGGTCCAGGTATACCACAAAGGGGCAGTGTGGCATCATGGTTAAGAGCTTAGAATCCGGAGCCATGGAGTCTGGGTTCAAAATCCTAGTTCCACTCATTTTTCTTTTTTTCTTTTTTTTAAGATGGAGTCTCACTCTACTGCACAGGCCGGAGTGCAGTGGTGTGATCTCGGCTCACTGCAACCACTGTCTCCTGAGTTCAAGCGATTCTGTCTCAGTCTCCCAAGTAGCTGGGATCACAGGCACTCACCATCATGCCTGGCTAATTTTTGTATTTTAGTAGAGATGGGATTTCACCATGTTGACCAGGCTGGTCTCGAACTCCTGACCTCAGGTGATCTGCTGGCCTCCCAAAGTGCCAGGATTACAGGCATGAGCGACTGCACTCGGCCGTTCCACTCATTTTTCACTGTGACCTAGGCAACATAGTTAACGTCTCTGTGCCTCAGCCCTTCATTTATAAAGTAGGATTTAGAAAGTACCATCATCAATTTAGAAAGCATCAATTTAGAAAGTTTATTTTGCCAAGGTTAAGGACGTGTCCATGACACAACCTCAGAGGTCCTGACGACATATGCCCAAAGTGGTCGTAGTACAGCTGGCTTTTATACATTTTAGGGAAACATGAGACATCGATAAATATGTATAAGATACACAAAGGTTCGGTTTGTTAAGGCAGGACTACTCGAAGTGGGGCTTCTAGGTCAGAAGTTGATAAAAGACAAAAGATTGGATTCTTTTGAGTCCTTGATCAGCCTTCCACTGAATACACAATTCAGTCTGGCTCAGTGAATCTGCATTTCTTACATAAACAATAGGGCAGAGGAAGCCATCAGACCTGTGTTTGTCTCAGGTGAGCAGTGGGATGGCCTTCTGTCTTGTGAAGATAAGCTATAAGTTTACATTGCCAGAGTGAAATTCCACAGAACTGTTTTTGGGGTAAAGATCTTGAGGCTCACAAGGAATTCCTTGTAGGCGAATTGTGAGGGAGGTATGTAGCTTTTTTTTTTTTTTTTTTAAATCTTTGTAGCTTTCTTATTTAGGAATAAAATGGGAGGCAGGTTTGCCTGACATAGTTCCCAGCTTGACTTTTCCTTTGGCTTAGTGATTTTGGGGTCCCCAGATTTATTTTCCTTTCACATTTGGAAGATCCAATGAATTAATACATATAATGGACTTAGAACAGAACCTGGAATAATACTAAATGGTTAAGTTTTAGTTGTTATTATTATTATTATTAAGCTGAATTTGAAAATGCTTTTAATTCACATCACCCTTTCAATATAACTTGCAGCGGATATGGTTCCTTTGTTTCTCTCTAATTAGTTTCTCTGTCTCTTTCAAACAAGCACTCTTTTGGGAAGGAGTCTTCCAGATAGGTGCCTCCTGAGTGACTTGAAGACTGTCACTTCCTGACAAGGGCAGAAGGCAATTCCCAGTGATTGACCATCCGTGATTCAGGTTCACTACCCAATCTGTCACTTATGTAGCACAGGAGTCTCAGCCAAGCCTGGAGGAACAAAAGGTTTAGGGTCAAGCATTTGGAAATGCTCATTGTAATCACTAACTGTGGCACCTCCTCATATATTGTCTCACACTCTCAACCAGACATTACCTATATTTCTGACTTGTCTTTCCACAGAACATCACGTTCTTCACTGGCAGAGACTCTTCTCTACTTCTGCCACAATACCTACCTGCCACAATACCTTCCTGCCACAATACCTACCTGTCACAATACCTACCTGCCACAATACCTACCTGCCACAATACCTAGAATATTGCTGCCCTGAAGCAGGTGTTTAGCAAATACGTGCTGAACAACACTTCCTTGCAAAACTTTGAAATGGAGAATTAATGGTTGACTAACGTATAGAGATAGGATATCTATTTCTTCTGCCACAATGCCTATTTTAAAGTTTCCAAGTCCTCCATGTCCTTTTGCTATAAACTTTAACTTCTGCAGGTTTTCCAGAATCTGCACAATTGGATTTCACCACACCTAGCCAGTTTTTAATATGATGACAACAGCTATTGTTAAGTGCTTACTGGGTGTTGAGCGTTGTTCTAAGAAATTTACCTCAATTATCTCATTTATTACTCACAGCAATCGTGTAAGCTAGGTACTGTTGTTATATTTATTGTATAGATGAGAAACAAGGCACGAAGTTTTGGAGACACAAGTTTAGCAAGTAGTAGAGCTGGAATTGGAATGCCCCTTCCCTAGAAGACTGACTCCTGTTTTTCTCACTAAACTCCCATCCCCTTGGGACATCCCATCCCATCCACAGTCAAACTAATCAATTTAAAAAAAAAAGAAAAAGAAAAAGAAAAAAGAGTACCATTTGCATCCTGTCTTCATGCTTTCACTCTTGTTGTTCCTCTAACAATAAGGGTCAGGATATCTTCATACCTCTTCGTTAAAATCTTACTGCTAAGCAGATTCCTCACAACACTCTGCCTATGTAGGTTTTCACATTATCTTAAACCTTCTAGAATAGTTCTTTCTTAATTAAGTGCTCTCATATATTGCTCATGTATGTTCTACTTCTACTAACAGTCTGCTTTGACGGGCTTCTCTCCCTAGAAATACATCCTTCTTTCCTCTACTCTATGACATAGGGTTCAGGGCTAAACTCATTCCATACTCAATATAGACTTAAGAATTAGTGGATTTTCAGAGTGCATTTGAAAGCACACTTGACCCTGAATTTCATTGTCAAGTAGCAACCAGGTGAGATCTTTAGAGCCACTTCATACGAAAACACTGACACCACTAACTCTTCTCTAGTGTCGATGTAGAAAGTCTACATGGTAGTGACAGATGGTACAAAAGTGGACTGTGGGGTTCAATGACTTAGGGGAGGCACCCAGAACAGATGGGTGTAATTCAGTGTGATTACATGCCACCTATGAAAGAGTGACACATACATTTCTATGGGAATAAACAGAAAAAAAAATCAGTAATGTTAGCAGAGTCTGTGTCTTTCCCAATGCCCACTCTAACCTAAAGGACAGGCAAGCAGGAGATGGTGCAATCAAGAGCCAGGAGTCACATGAGCAAGGTACACACACCATTGCTCTACAATAAGTTTCCAAACGTTATTTAGCAACCTTGTCTCCAGTGTTTGCTTTCTCTCTGGACTCCAGGAGTAAAGGTCTCAGTTTCGTAACTGCAATGCTGCTGCATCCAGTGTTCTGTCAGAATTCCCTCTGGTAGCAATGAGCATTTAGTTTACAAGCTTTCTGTCTGGGTAAGTTTTGGCTGGGATAAGCTATGGAGGTGAGCAGGGCAAAAATAACTGGATTCAAAGTTGAATGAACAATTAAAATCTAAGAATATGTAAAGCAAATGAATCCATGGTGGAGATATTTTTCCAGAAGCTTCCATTACGTCTGTATCTGCTATTTAAAATCTAGACTCAAGGTTAAGACAGAAAGGGATCTCTTTACTACCTCTGCTCACTGATTCCAGATGAAGTCACAAACACGCAAAGTAAAACTTCAGGATCTGTTCAGTAACCAAGTTGACATGTGGCTAACCAAGTCTAGTGTGCATTTTGGAAAAAGTATATACACTCTATTCAAAAATAACAAATAAACACATGTCAAAAATCAAACAACAACAAAAAAAACAGTTGCAAAGAAAACTTCATGGACTCTCTCTTAAGTATATTTATAATAAAGATTAGATTAGAAAAAATCACTAGTCTGGTGGGCATTCAACTGAATTGCAATCTAGCCCAGAGCCAAATTCTTCCCCCTGCCTACTGTGTACTCAGGTCTACCAGTGACCTTATGCCATGTAAACAGAGTTAAAGAGGACATTGCGGCATGGGTTTATCCAAGTAGAGTGAGAGGTTGATCTTAGTGGTTAGGGATCAGAACAGAAGAATGAATGAGCAGGCAATTTTAAAAAGAGCCTGCGGGTCCTGCCATTTGGCATCATGTCTTGGTCTGATCTCTTTCTGTGGGTATTCACCCTCAGGTCCCACTTCCCCACTGCGTCATTCCATTCCTCTGCATTCTTAAACCATCTCTGCTCACGTATTGTTCTACATAATTGAGACCACACAGCAACCACGTAGGGGTGATGCAAAACTCTTCTTAGAAAAAAAAGTTATATGTGACATGAGTCAGAAAACAGTGCTAACACAAGGATTCAACCCTAAAACTCACTGAATCCAATTCTCCCAGGGTGGCTGTGGCTTCCTGGAAAAAAACATTTCTCAGATTATGAGATGCATTGCCAACTCCTTTATGCCGGCAGAAGTGGCCTGTGCCCTAAGAATATGTCAATTACTCCTTTCACCTGAAGGAGTCATTCCCATTCATGCCTCTTTGTCTTTATTTATACTTCACTCAGCCCATTTTGATTACCTTTTCCAGTATTCTACATTCTGGGTCTATATAAAAGCTCTTCTGTTACTGGAGTCTTACTGCCTCTGGAAAGTTAGGTCCATTCCAGTTTGGTTAGTTTCTTACTCCTTTAAGCTTCCAAAGCACAAAATTTGTATGGAAGTTATTTGCCTTTTTTAGTGCCATGGACACATTCACATTCTGGCCTCAATGAAGAGTCTCTCTTAGAAAGAATGCAAAAGGTTTTTAAAAAATTTATTAAATAACATACATAGCATCACAACAGAGACCAATTTTATAGAAATGTAGTTATACAAATATTAAACCACTGTGTGTTTCATATAGAAACTTAAAAAACAAGGCCTAGTGGTAAGTCTAATTATCATAATTTCAAAATAGTGATGAACTTAATAATTTTAAATGTTTGCAATATTATGTGATGTGACAAACTACAAATCTAGCGAGAATTCATAGGTATTACTAAACCACTGTGTCTGTGTATCTGTGCATGTGTCTGTGTGTGGTGTGGTGTGTCCTACTACATTCATAATGGGAAATTTCTAAATGCTAAATTTAGTGAGAGGTTAATGAACACCTCTGATGGTTCCTGAATTCCATTAGGTTGAGAACCCTTGATTTATGACTTATTATTATTTATTCATTGAATCCCTTATCATCTATCTTATTGTTGAAACTAGTTGTTAAAATCAGAGCAAGCACACACAGCTTATTCTTTCTCTATACCTCCTACAGAGAATGAACTCATTCTCAGGCCCTTGAAGGAACTAAACAAGAAATTGTTGACTATACTGAAATTAAATTAAACACCAACTTATGCATAGCTAAAATGTGCCAAGCCAAACACAAGCTTTACTAGAATTGGTTACTTATACTTTTATGTGATGTAAGTTCAATTTTGCCTTGTAATATATTTAGTTGTTTGCATTTCTATCTCTTCAAGCAACATATGTTTTCTTAAAGGTGGATTCTACAGCCAGTTATCTCTGTTCAGGTAAAGGGAGCTCACATTGAAGTATCAGTAACAGTATATAGATGGAATGGGTTATTTTAATGTAATGAGAGGGAAGAATTGACATATTTCTCAAGAGAGTAAAAGGAGCCAAAGTTTGATGCAAGAATTTGGACTAGAGATTCTTGGAAAATTAATATAAATAGGAAAGCTAAAGCACAATGAATGTGGTTGGGGCTTACAACATAATGTTTTTTCCATTTTTTACTATATTGCAATTACATTGTTTTCCCCTTTAGAATACAACATAATCTGTAATTGTCTGAAACGTGATAGAATATGAAATATGATAGTGCATAAAATCAGCCTTGAAAATTCTAAAATATTAGTCACACTTTCATATATTCTAAAGAAACCACATTTTCCCTTATACTCAGAAGGTAATAACAAGATCATCCTGTGATGTGATCTACACTTGGATATTACGTTTTTTATTTTTGTTTCTGGGAGGTGGCACATAGGGGTTTGCATGAGACTTTAAAACACAGAAGAAAGAGATACTGTGGTACCTTCTCCATGTTATACAGTCACTCAATGCAATGTCTCAGTAAAAAGCCAGCATATACAATGGATGTCCCACAATATTATAATGGAGCTGACAAATGTATATTGCCTAGTGATATTGTAGGCATGTCAACATCTTAGGGCAACACATTGCTCACATGTTTGTGGTGATATTGGTGTAAACTGCCAGCTGTATAAAAGTATAGCACATACAGGCCAGGCGCAGTGGCTCACTCCTGTAATCCCAGCACTTTGGGAAGCCGAGAAGAGCAGATCACCTGAGGTCGGGAGTTCAAGACCAGCCTGACCAACATGGAGAAACCCCATCTCTGCTAAAAATACAAAATTAGCTGGGCATGGTGGCACATGCCTATAATCCCAGCTACTCTGGAGGCTGAGGCAGGAGAATCGCTTGAACCCAGGAGGTGGAGGTTGCTGTGAGCTGAGATCGCACCATTGTACTCCAGCCTGGGCAACAAGAGCAAAACTCCATCTCAAAAAAAAAAAAAAAATAGTATAGCACATATAATTATGTACAGTACATAATACTTGATAATAAACTACTATGTTACTGGTTTATGCATTTATGTTGTGATTTTTAAAGTGTACTCCTTCTAGTTATTAAGAAAAAGTTAGCTATAAAACAGCCTCAGGCAGGTCCTTCAGGAGATACTCCAGAAGAAGGCATTGGAGATGATTGTTCTGTGTGTGTTATTGCCCCAAAGACCTTCCAGTGGGACAGGATGTGGAGGTGGAAGACAGTGATATTGATAATCATTGATAATCCTGACCCTGTGTAGGCCTAGATTAATGTGTGTTTTTGTCTTAGTTTTTAACCAAAAAGTTTTAAAAGTAAAAAATACAAAATTTTTAAAGTAGGAAAACCTTATAGAATAAGAATATAAAGAAAGAAAATATTTTTGCACAGCTGTATGTTTGTGTTTTAAGCTAAGTGTTATTGCAATTGAATCAAAAAGTTAGGATGATTAAAAAGCTTGTAAAAGAAAAAAGTTATAGTAAGCAAAGGTTAATTTATGATTGAAGAAAAATATTTTCTATAAATTTAATGTGGTCTAAGTATACAGTGTTTAAAAAGTTGCTAGTGATGTACAGTAATGTCCTAGGTCTTCACATTTATTCCCTGACTCACCTAGAGCAAGTTCCAATCCTGAAAGTTCTTATATATGTACTGTTCTTAAATTTTATATATCATATTTTACTATATCTTTTTATATTTAGATATGTTTAATTACACAAATACTTAACTGTGTTACAATTGTCCACAGTATTCAGTATAGTAACATGCTATACAGGTTTATTGCCTAAGAGCAATAGGCTATACCGCATAGCCTAGGTGTGTAGCAGGCTACACCATCTAGGTTTGTGTAAGTTCACTCTAGGATGTTGGCACAATGATGAAATTGCCTAATGACATATTTCTCAGAATGTATCTCCATCACTGAGCAACATATGACTATATTATAATCAAAATTAAAATATGTGTTTCTAGAGAAATAAGTTTATGGTCGTCCAGCTTGTAGCATTGAGGTCGCTGGGAAGGTCATTGAGAAATTGGAAATAAAGAACTGAAATTTCGAGTGTTAGATTACAGCTTCCCTAGTCAGGGATTTAAAAATTTGGGGGTTGCCATACTAAGGGCAAGATATACTAATTGGAGTTTCTATAATGTGGTTGTTAAGAGCATAGGCTCTGCAAGCAAACAGACTGAGTTTATATTTCAATTGACTATTTATTAGCTAAAACGTATAATATACTTAGCATGATATCTGGATCATAAAAGTGCTTAGTGAGTATGAATGTGTTATTACTGAATGGCTGAAGTCATACATTGTGATAACATTTTGAAAATCTTTCAGAGGATGGAGGACTTATATGATAAAAATTTCAAAAGTAACTAATAGTGCAGGTTTGTTGCATAGGTATACATGTGCCATGGTGGTTTGCTCTACCTATCAACCTTATCATCTAGGTTTTAAGTCCCACTCATATTAGGTGACAAATACCTATTTGTCCTAAAGCTGTCCCTCCCCCTTACTCCACCACCCTAAAAGTTTTAAAGAAAATTAAAACTGAGAAATTTCATCAACTGGATAACTAGAAGAAGACTGATAAAAGTGCAATTTTCTTCAGGTTTTGGAAATATAATTGAGGACAATGTAAGAAATAAAAACAGTGACTACAGAGCGAACTTGTTGGCAGTGATTGGAAATAGAAGTATCAGGCACCAAATGGCAATGTTGCAAGGTCATAAAACATTTTTGATTTTGCTCTTGCTTTTGATTTGGAGACAGGGCAAAAGCCAGGCAAACCTTTGGAGAAGGGGTGGAGGTGGCTGAAGATACAAACAAAAAATGAGATAATTGCTGACGCAAAGTCCCTAAAGGGATGGAAAGAAAGTGAATTTAGTGTTAAATTGAGGGGTAAAATTTAGGAGGAGGGACATATCTTTTTCTGAGTCAAGAAAGATGTCAGAAATGTATATAGTTAGAGTATATTAAAGGTCAAAAGCCGGTAGATGAAGAAGCTCAGACCAGATGACCTGGATCTATTCATTAAGATGCAAAGTATAAAGGTGCAAAGAGGAGTATTGCTGTGGTCCTTGGCCCAAGAACCAACCTGGAATTGTCAAGCTGAATACTCCCTTCCGGAGAAATCCTTGAGGCTGAAGAAGTTGGGTTGGCACAGAGCTCTCCAGCTAAGGATAGCAGGCAGGGATGATGATGAATGGAAATGAAAGGGATCATGTGTGAGATAGCACTTCAGAAGCAGAAGAACATTCTAAGTGGTCATCAAGCCGTGCACGCATATGGGTCAATTAAGAGTTGCCTACTTCATTGTTGAATACAAATCTGAAAAGTTAATGAATATAAACTCTTTTTGGAGTTTGAAGTTAAGACCATTTAACCATGGGCAAGAATAATGTGATGGAAGAGAGTTACTCGAATTTTCTCTTTTGGCATGAAAAAAGCAAGATTTGCAAATGCCCTATATGAAATCCAGCCTTTAAAATGCTCAGAACCAGTTGGACATCAATAGAGTTCTGACACATACATGTAGAACAATTCTAATTCCACCAGGTTGCTCATTCCTTTCCTTGCATTATGCAGTGCTGACAGAGTGGCCACATTTCCCAAGAGCTCCCTTTTCCTCAACACAGATGTTTTTCCAATCTTGTTTTTTTTAATTGAATATTTTATATTTACCCTTTTTTCTTTCTTTCTTTCTTTTCATGATGTGACTAATTCAAACTGTGGGCAAAGTTTGACCTGGCCTCTGAGACAGTCACATATCTGCCTTATTCCTCTGTCCATGAAGAACTTTTCGGGGACTCCGGGGATGTCCCTGCAAATAACTAGATCCTCTCCCGCAGGTGCCCAAGTGACAATTGAGATATATATTTTTGAATGTAAGTCCATTTTGTTATTTAAGTATTCCTGACCTATACACCATTATTTTACCTTAGAGGAAAATGCATTGCATTACCCCCAGAATATATAAATTTGTGAATTTGTAAATTTTGTTTTACAGAGCATCTTCCATTTCAGACTGAAAAAAATAACTCTGTTTGTGATGAATAGTCTTTATAGCATCCTTTGGCAATTACATGTAGATAAAAACATTTTATTTTTGACACATCTCTGAGTTAATCAGGTGGGTCTCTGCTGTCTCTACAGAATGCAGGCTGGAGGTCTGAATGTAAAATGCTAAGAAATATGCACACCCACTCAGATTACTGGTTTTTTAGAAAATCATAGATGATAGAATGGGTAAGGGAGTGGAGGAGGGTAAAGGGAATTAAAGAAAAATTAATGCAGACCAGATGTTGGATGGCAAGTTTCCACTCTGAGAATAATAAATGCAGGCATTGGGCTGCCAGATGAAGTTAAAGAGCTTGGATACCAACTTAATTTAATAAGCAATTCTATGCTCTTCAGGGGGAAAGGCAGTGCCAATTGAGACAAACAATGATTATAAAAAAGTACATTTTATTTTCTTCTCTGTCCTCATCTTTCATTTTTATTTTGGGAAAAACATATTCTTAGACATGATTGGGATTCACAATGACCCCAACTTACCTGAGCTTTAAAAATCCAAGGACCATAATAACAAAGACCCAACATCCCTGTGGTATCACTTCCCTGGAACTCCCTACAAGGGAGGAGCACACAGATCAAGAACCCCAGAGGAAATGAAAAAAACCCAAATAGGTTCAACCAGTATTTTTCTGAGCATTTGCTATGTGGCCAGCAAGTGGCTGACTCACCTACTGGTTAGCTCATTCCTTAGTTAATGCTCTGGGAAGCTCTGTTAAGTTAGTTACTTTTTCAGGTTCCAGAGGGCAAACTTGAATACAGATATGCTGTGTGATGAGATGAAGGATATAGTTTTAAGTAGTAGATGAAAATTCTAATTATCAGCTCCTGTACTACAAGCCCAATGTATTATTCGTCTTCCCCATATCTGCCTTGCAGCTAGTGTCAGCACTGTTGTAGTTTCATACAACTGCCATGAAAAAATTATCATCAACGTCATGTCTTAAGGCAACACATATTTATTATATTTCAGTTCTCTGCATTAAAAGTCTGATAAACTGGGCTAAAATGAAAGTGTGAGCAGTGCTGTCTTCCTTTATAGAGACTCTAGGGGATAATCTGCTTCCTTTTTTTTTTCTTTCTTTCTTTTCAGTTTTAGGACCACCCACATTCCTTGGCTCATGGCCACCTCCCTCCATCTTCAAAGCTAACAATGTTGCATTTCTCTAACCCTTATTTTTTCCATCACATTTCCCTCTGACTCTAGTTTTCTGTCTCCCTCTTCCACTTTTAAAAGTCTTTGTGACCACAGTTGGCTTCCCTAAGTCATCTAGAATAATTGCCTCATCTTGAGGTACTTAATTGCGTCTGCAAAACACCTTTTACCATTATGTAAGGTAACATTCACAAGTTCCAGAGATAAGGACATGGACATCTTTGAGGACATTATTTTGCCTACCACAGGCATACAGTCTCTCAATCTCTCTGATGAATATTCCCCACTACCCCATTTAACATTGTTCCCAGGATTCATTTTGCAGTTTTTTTTGTGACTTTTCTTCAGCTCACATTTCTGCCTACTGAATGCCATTCTTTATTCTTATGTTCTATAATAGATTCATGGTTCAGAATTAATTATCTAAACTAATTTTCTTTCTTGCCTGTGACAGTGGGTATAATGTTACTTAGTGTTATTTATAATGTTATTGTATCAGGTTGACTTCTAGGAAAGTAGGCTCTGAGATGGAGGGATTTAGGCAAGGTATTTATTAAGGATTTGTAACCAACATTTGAGTAAAGAAAGGAAAGTCAGCATAAGTGGACAAAGGGAGAAGTTGAACTGCAAAGAAGACCTAGAAATGGCCTCAGACTACCCGGTGGGGAGCTTTGGAGCTAGAATCATTCTTCAGAGACATCTTGAATTAGGCTGGAAACCTAGGCTTTTACTTCTGCATTGATGTCTTTGATTAAAGATTGCCTCTTTCCACAGGCATGGCAACCTCTAATGAGCCTGCCGTCTATAAGCTGTAACCATCAACATCCTCAGTGGGAAGCAACCTCTAAAAAGCCCAATATCTATAAGCTGTAACCATCAACATCCTTAGTGGCAAAAGCCTCTAAAGAGTCTGACATCTATAAGCTGTAACCATTAACATCCTTAGTGGCAAGTAACCTCTAAAAAGCCTGACATCTGTAAGCTGTAACCATCAACATCCTCAGTGGCTGCAGCAGGTCGTTTGTTGAAACGGGGTTTGGTGGCACATTGCAGTGCCCACTACAAATGTCTTCTTCTGTCATGGGCCCCTGTTTTTTGTTTTCTCTTTTTCATTTTGTTTTTCTCTCTTCTGGTGCTACAAACTGAAACTTCACATCTATCCAAAATGTGTATGTTGAAATTTTAACCCCCAGAAGTAAATCACCAGATTTGCTCATGTATCAGGGTCCACCAGACACTGCAGAAATAATGAAAACATTGCCTCAGAAATAAAGAAACTTGTGTCTCAAGAAGAAATTGAATTTGTCCACTGTGACGATCCAGAATAATCACTGTGGCTGCTGTTTGTCATGAGACAAAAGAATTACCTTTACAATAAAGGACTTCCAAAATAAATTTTTTAAAAAAAATAGACTTTGTTTTTTAGGGCAGTTTTAGGTTTAAAGAAAACTCAAACAGAAAGTATGGAGAGTTTCCATATTTCCCCCTCCCACTAGTTTCCCCTGTTATTAACGTCTTGCATTGGTATGGTACATTTATTACAACTGATGAACCAATGTAGGAGTGTTACATGATTTCTAACTAACATCCGTACTTTACGTTATGGTCCAGTCTGTGTTGTACAGTTCTACAGGTTTTGAAAAATGCATAATGTCATGTATCTACCAACATCATACAGAATAGTTCACTGCCCTGAAAATCCCCCTATGCTCCACCTATTATTCCTTTCCTCCTCTCAGTCCCTGGCAACCGCTAATCTTTTCACTATTTCTGGAGTTTTGCCTTTTCCAGAATGTCATATAGTTGGAATCATACGGTATGTAGACGTTTCAGACTGACTTCTTTCACTTAGCAATATGCACTTAAGTTTAATATGCATGTCTTTTTTTTGTGGCTTGAGAACTCATTTTTTTATTGCTGCATAATATTCTCTCGTATATGTACTACAGTTGTGTATTCATTCATTTATTGAAGGACATCTTGGTTGCTTCCAATTCTTGGCAATTATGAATAAAGCTTTTATAAACATTTGTTAACAGGTTTTGTGTGGACATAAGTTATCAATAGATCTTTTAAAAAGGATACATTTTATTAGATCAGGAGAGTTCCCTTTTACTGGGATTTTTTTGTCATGAGTGAATGCTGGACTTTGTCAGCTGTTTCTTCTGCATTATTGTGATAATCATATAGCTTTTATCCTTTATTCTGTGAATGTGGTGAAGTACATTTATTGATTCTTTAAAAAATACTTATAACAGCCATTGATTGATTTTTTTCTTTTTTTTTTTTTTGAGACAGAGTCTTGCTCTGTCGCCCAGGCTGGAGTGCAGTGGCGTGATTTTTGCTCACTGCAAGCTCTGCCGCCTCCTGGGTTCATGCCATTCTCCTGCCTCAGCCTCCCGAGAAGCTGGGACGACAGGCACCCGCCACCATGCCCGGCTAAATTTTTTTGTATTTTTAGTAGAGACAGGGTTTCACTGTGTTTGCCAGGATGGTCTCGATCTCCTGACCTTGTGATCCGCCCGCCTCGGCCTCCCAAAGTGCTGGGATTACAGGCATGAGCCACCGCACCTGGCCTTGATTGATTTTTGAATGTTAACTTTCCATTCCTGAAGTAAATTTAAATTGGTTGCATTGTATTTTCGTTTTAATATATTGCTGAATTTGCTTTGTTACTATTTTGTTTTGAATTCTTTGCATCTATGTTCATAAATAAAATGGGGCTTAATTAAAAAAAAAAGAAACTTTAACCCTCAAACTGAAGATATTATTAGGAAGTGGGCCTTTTGGAAGGTGATTAGGTCATGAAAGTGCCTTCATGAATAGGATTAACACGGGAACTTCAAAGAGACTCTTCACCTTTCTGCCATATGAGGACATATTGAGAAGACAACTGTCTGTTAACCAGTGGGCCTTCTGCAAACATTAAGTCGGCTGGCACTTTGATCTAGGATTTCACCTCCAGAACTGTAAAAACGTTTCTATTCCTTATAAGCCACCTAATCCATGGCAGTTTGTTACAGCAGCCCAAACAGACAAAGACACTTAATACCTTTTATTTTTACTTTGTTGTTTTCCTTTAACCATTATTTTTTTTTTTTTACTTCCAATAGTTTTGTGTTTATTAAATTTGCTGTTTGTATATATTGAATGTGTTCATTTTGGGTTAGGAAGAATACACAGGGCATTCTTCATGGCTTAAATACTACATCCTTTATTCTGAATATTATATGATCATACCACAGAAAGTACCTATGGCCAAGAGCACATTTAGTGTGGTTTACAGTACTCCAAAAAGTATTTGGGGTTTAAAAGATTCTTGTGCTTAATCAATTGGATTTTCTTTTGTGGTCTCATTATAATTTGACAGTTTCCCATATTTTCTTCTTTGTTTATGTCCTTTTGTCATTATATCCTTCTGCATTTCCCCTCCTTTCCAAAGACAGCCATTTTGGTGTGTGTATTGGGTATATTTTTGCAGGGTTTTTTTTTTGTGTGTGTGTTGTTTCAATTGTATATTGTTATTCTGTGCACCACACTTACTAATTATCTCAGATAACCAGGTATATAGCATTGGATCTTCTGCCAATATTGCCATACTTCTCCTAACCCCAACACCAGCACTGAATCTCACAAAATGGGAATCAAACATGCAATTTTATGCCATTAATGTTTCTCACTTTCATCTATTTTTTGACACTCCCTTGATAATTTCCCAGTTCAATCTGTGATTCCCTAACTTCAAAATGCAGAGTCTTCAGTCTCCTCCTAGTTCTAGTTCCTGTCTGTGGTTTCCTCCAATTATTTCTATTATGTAAGTTACAGCAGGTTGAATCATCTATTTCATAGATCTAAGTATGCTTGCAAACCTTTAATATTTCTTTATTAGCTTATTTCCAAAAAAAAAAAAAAATTCTGGCTTCCATCAAAATTTGCCAAAAATATGGGCTTCTGAAATATCTTAGTTTAGGCCAGGCATGGTGGCTCACACCTGTAATCCTAGCACTTTAGGAGGCCAATGTAGGCAGATCACAAGATCAGGAATTTGAGGCCAGCCTGGCCAACATAGTGAAACCCCGTCTCTACTAAAAATACAAAAAAATTAGCCCGGTGTGGTGGCAGGCACCTGTAATCCCAGCTACTCAGGAGGCTGAGGCAGGAGAACTGCTTGAACCTGGTAGGCAGAGGTTGCAGTGAGCTGAGATCATGCCAACACACTCCAGCCCTGGTAACAGAGTGAGACTCTGTCTCAAAAAACAACAAAAAAAAAAAACAAAAAAAAAACAAAACTTACTTTATATTACCCAAATGCATCCCTGGCTGTCTAGTTTCCATGTCTTTGTTTATGTGATCTTCTTTGCTTGACACGTCCTCGCTTAGTCTCTGAAGTACGCAGCCTTCTTTTTTTTTTTTTTTTTTTTTTTTTTTTTT